>NW_027195939.1:0-121162 GCF_038502225.1 Cherax quadricarinatus | reverse complement strand
AGGTGATATTTGTATTATTAGTTGACAGGGTGTATCAGGGAGATAAGATGTTTTCTGATGGTAGTTTTGAAGGTGATGAATGTGTCTGCAGTTTTGGAATTTTCAGGTAGGGTGTTCCAGATTTTAGGGCCTTTGACATACATTGAATTTTTGTAAAGGTTTAGTCGGACACGGGGAATGTCATAGAGATGTTTGTGTCTGGTGTTGTGCCTGTGGGTTCTGTCACAACTATCAAGAAAGCATTTTAGGTCAAGGTTAATATTGGAATTTAAGGTCCTGTAGATGTAGACTGCACAGTAGTAAGTGTGGATGTACTGAACAGGGAGTAAGTTTAGATCTATGAAGAGTGGGGGGGTGTGTTGCCAGGGATGGGATTTAGTGATTATTCTTACTGCGGCTTTTTGTTGGGTTATTATTGGCTTTAGGTGTGTTGCTGCAGTTGAACCCCAAGCACAGATAGCATAGGTGAGGTATGGATATATAAGTGAATGGTATAGTGTGAGAAGGGCAGTTTGCGGCACGTAGTATCGTATCTTGGAGAGGATCCCAACCGTTTTGGATACTTTTTTGGTTATGTGTTGGATATGAGTGCTGAAGTTCAGGTTGTTGTCGAGGTATAGGCCTAGGAATTTGCCCTCATTATGCCTGGTAATTAGAGTGTTGTCGATCTTAATGTTAATTTGCGCATCTCCTGCTCTGCTACCAAACATAATGTAGTAGGTTTTGTCAACGTTAAGCGTAAGTTTATTGGCTGTCATCCAAGTCGATATTTTGATCAGCTCCTCATTAACAATGGTGTTGAGGGTTGCAAGATTAGGGTGAGAGATGACATAAGTCGTGTCGTCAGCAAAGAGAATGGGGTTCAGGTGTCGAGATACGTTTGGAAGATCATTGATGTATATGAGGAAGAGCAGGGGACCAAGGACACTTCCCTGCGGAACTCCAGTATCAAGTGGCTGTGTTGTTGATGCTGTGTCTTTAATGGTGACATACTGATACCTATTAGTAAGGTAAGATTTGAAATATGCAAGCGCATGGCCTCTTATACCATAATGGTCAAGTTTGTGGAGTAGGATGCCATGGTCTACTGTGTCAAAAGCTTTTCTTAGGTCAATAAAAATTCCTAGTGGATATTCCTTATTTTCCAATGCTGTGTAAAGCAGATCTAGCATTTTTATAATTGTATCATTAGTGCTTTTATTTTTCCTGAATCCAAATTGGCAGGGGTTGAGTATGTTTTGTGACGTTATAAATGAATATAGTCTCCTGTGCACGAGTTTCTCAAAGATTTTGGATAGCAATGGTAAGTCTGATAATGGCCTATAGTTGTTTAAATCTGTAGGGTCACCATCTTTATGTGTTGGTGTAACCCTTGCCGTCTTGAGTAGTTTCGGGAAGGTGCTAGCTTCTAGTGACTTGTTAAAAAGCAGTGAGATAGTATGCGAGAGGACATGGGCCACTCTCTTGTACAATAATGGTGGGACATGAGACAGATTCCCTGAGTTATTTTTAAGTGACTTTATAATCTCGGTGACTTCCATGGGCTCAATTGGAGCAAGATAGAAGGAATTTGGGAAATTCCCATCTAGGTAGTCCCTGGCATGGGCATTGGTATATGGGATTTTTTTGGCGAGATTAGAACCTATGGTCGAGAAGAAGTCGTTTATCTTGTTAGCTGTGTCGGTGGGTTGCAGTGGTGTTTCATTAGGTTTAGTTAGGACAATATTCTTGTTTTTTTCAGTTTGTGGGTCCCTAGAATCTGAGAGAGTGTTTTCCAGGTCTTTTTTATATCTCCTCTTGTGTCAGTGAATCTACTGGAGTAGTATAGTTGTTTGGCTTTCTTTATTACTTTGGTGAGGACTGATGAATAGTGTTTAAGAATATCTTTGTGTATTAAGCCCTGTCTATATTGCTTTCCATATTGGTGTTTCTTATCAATGGATTTCAGAATGGTGCTGGTTAGCCATGGGCAACCAAGCCGTTTGTTTGTGATCTGTTTCGTTTTTATAGGACAATGTTTGTTGTATAGTCTAAGTAGTTTGTTAAGAAAAATGTCTGTCCAGTCGTCAATACCATTGGCCTTGGAGAATTCTGTAGGCCAGTCAACAGTCTCTAGGTCAGCTGTGAACTTCCTTATTGAGGCCTCATCATGAAGTCTAAATGAGACTTTGTTGTATTCAAGTGGTGGTTTACTAATGTTTGTCAAGAGGAAGGTAGGGTAGTGGTCTGTAGTGCTATCTGTGATTATCCCTGATTTAAGGGGGGCTAGTATATTGCTCCATATGTGGTCTATGATGGTTGCACTTGTTTCAGTGAGCCTGGTTGGTTTAGTTATTGTTGGTATGAGAAGTGTGTTGTTCATATTGTTGATGAAATCAGTTACAGGCTGATCATCTAGTAGGCCAAGGTTGATGTTGAAGTCTCCAGCTAAGAGAAGGTGGTGCTTATTCATTTGTCTGTTTGTTATTAGTGCCTTTAATTTCTCACTGAAGTTTGGGATGTTAGTGTGGGGTATCCAGTAAATGGCACCGATTGTTATAGGCGTCTTAAGGTTTTTTACAGTAAAATTAGCAAAAATGTATTCTCCATATTCATCACTAAAGGAATTGGTGCTGATACAAGATAATTGGTTAGAGTAATAGATTGCAATACCACCCCCAACTTGGTATGGTCTGTAGTTGTGGATTGCTGTGTATCCTGGTAGAGGGTAGATATATATTGTGTCCTGTTTTAGCCAGGTCTCGGTAAGAATAATGCAGGAGAAGGGTGTCTTTAGTGATTCAAGGAGTGCCAGGAGGTCATCATAGTGTTTGCTTAAGGACCTATGTTGTAGTTAAGTACTGATAGACTTTTATCATTGTTTAGGATAGTGCTGGCTTGTGATGCTGTGTAGTAAAGGCAGTTACTTTCCAATAGGTTTTGATTGTGTGTCAGATTATGTAGGTTTAGATCAGGGTCAACGTGATCAATCATCTTCTAGGTTTAAATTATGGTTATTTATATCCTGAGTTGTGGTGTTGAGTTTTAGTACTGATATCTGTAGTGGTGGGAAGTTTGGACAAGTATATAGCTATAGCATTTTGGTCATGTAGAGTATAGTCACTAATACACATAATGAAGTTGGTGTTGTCTATGTGTTGTGCTGGAATGAGCTAAAGTACAACTATGTATAAACTAATAATATAAAAATACAAATTAAAAATAGCACAAGACTCTCACTTGTAATTGCACTAAGGTCTAATGTAATGACTTTGGTATAGTCTATGTATTGACCTAGAGTGAGCAATAGTACAACTAGGTTTAATCTAATAATGTAGAAATACAAATTAAAAATAGCAAAAGGCTCTCACTAGTAATTACACTATGGTCTAATATAATGACTTTGGTACTGACTATGTATTGAGCTAGAATGAGCTATAGTACAACTGAGATAAGATAAGATTTCGTTCGGATTTTTAACCCCGGAGGGTTAGCCACCCAGGATAACCCAAGAAAGTCAGTGCGTCATCGAGGACTGTCTAACTTATTTCCATTGGGGTCCTTAATCTTGTCCCCCAGGATGCGACCCACACCAGTCGACTAACACCCAGGTACCTATTTGCTGCTAGGTGAACAGGACAACAGGTGTAAGGAAACGTGTCGAAATGTTTCCACCCGCCGGGAATCGAACCCGGGCCCTCCGTGTGTGAAGCGGGAGCTTTAGCCACCAGGCCACCGGGCCCTGAGTTTAATCTAATGATATAAAAAAGGCACAAGACTCTCAGTTGTAATTGCACTAAGGTGTTATATAAGTTGTTTACAAGAATTAGAGTATAACTAGATTTAAATTGACAAGATAAAATATACAAGTTAAGGTAGCAAAAGAATAAAAAAAAGTAGAAAAAAAAAATATATGAGGTAGTTGGTACTAGTTAGCAAAAGATAGTTAAGGGCCTTGAACAATAATATAATTGAAATATACACTAATTGCACACACAATATAGTCACTAAGATATGAAAACAATCTTAGAGTAGGACTTACAATATAAACTTATAATATAAAAATACAAATTCAAATGGTACTTGCAATTGCACTAGGGTCTGGTATAGGTTGTTGACAAGATCAAGAGTATAACTAGATTTAAATTGACAAAATAAAATTCACAATTAAAGTACCAAAAGAATAATAGTAAAAAATAACAATAGTAATGTCTTGGTTATAATATGATAGTAAGATGGCAACAAAATGTTATGGGAAGTATAAAATAATGTTTAATGTAAAAAAGTAAAATTGACTGGTAGTAAATATGGTGTTTAATAAAATTTTAGTAAGTAATAATGATTACAAAAAAAGTGAAAAAGTAATGTTTATTTCATTCAATATTGCACTGGTAGTTATACTAGAGGTTATATGGCAGCACAAGGTAATTAAGAGTACTCTAAGATAGTAAATGTGGTATTAAAACTGGTTAAGGTAATTAGACAAGTAATGGTTATTAAATGATGTCAAAAATGTTAAGAGTAAATTGTATTGATAGTAAAAATGGTAATTATTAATTTTAGTAAGTAATATCAATTGATAGTATTTAAAAAAATATGAGGTAGTAATATGGACAGAGAAAGTATCAATTCAGCTAATGTTTAAGCAAACAATAGTAAATAAGAAAATTACATAAGGTGACTTATGCTTACTAGTAAAATCACAAAATGAGGTAGTTGATTATTTAATTACTAAGAGATTGTACAATGAAATTTGAACAATAATGGAGCAAAACATACACTACATTATGTAGGCTTTTAGGTTGGACATTGTTTAGTTATTTTCTGTAAGATTAGTATCCCTGAGAAATCGTAATAGATCATCAACCATACCCCCGGCCGGGATTGAACCCGCGGTCATAGAGTCTCAAAACTCCAGCCCGTCGCGTTAGCCACTAGACGGGCTGGAGTTTTGAGACTCTATGACCGCGGGTTCAATCCCGGCCGGGGGTATGGTTTATTTGCAATCGTGTCATTACGATTTCTTAAGTCAGTAATAGATCATTCTCGTTCGTGATTGTGTACAGTTGACCTACATTTGTTCCTAACTAGAATTTTCCAATCCCATGTGAAGCATTGGTGTATTGTGTCATTATTCTCCCGCTTAAGTTTTCTGACTCTATACAGGAGGTTCTGACGTTTTTTGGTAAGACACTCGTTTATGTATACCTCTTTCTTTACTTTAATAGATGCAATAATTAAGTCTTTTTTCCTGTCATGTGAGTGGAATCTAAGCATAACACTTTTTCTACTATGGGATCCTAGTAACCTGGCTTCTTTTATTTCTGACTCTGGTACTGTAACTTTTGGTTGGTCCTTTATGATCTGCAGAGTAATTTCTTTACTGTTTGTTTGGTTCATATCACTGGGAAAAAGTGGATTGTTAACTATTACTGCGTCCGATAGTTTATCTTGTTCAGTTTTATCTTCTTGGAGAGCAAAGTAGTCACTGAACTGGTTATCTAAGTTGTTCTTCCATTCTTTTACTGCTTCTTCAACCTTTGTATTAAGAGATATTATTTGTTGGGTATGGCTATCTATGACTGTTTGGATGGTCTTGTCACAGTTAGTCATTCCTGGTGTTGATAACTTTTGTTCAAGACTGAGGATTTTGTTCTCGAGTTGTGTCATCCTGGTGTTTTGTTTTGTTAGCGTCTCTCGAAGGTTCATATTTTCAATAACTAAGTTGGAGATGCATGTCTTTAGGGTATCTGGATCGTTGGTCATACCTGAGAGACTACTTGGTAGGTTGAATCCGGGGAAGAGAGGGGAGGATGGGCTCGTGGCAGCCATGTTTGTTGTTATTGTTGTGGTGTCACCTTGAGTTGTTATTGTTGTGGTGTCGCCTTGAGTGGTGGTGAGTGGGGTGGTTGCTGGGCCGCCGTCCTCCTGACTACACTTGTTGAATAGTTGATTTTTCGGTGTTTTCTTGCTGGCCTTGGTGCTGTTTCCTCTTAGATTGCGCCTCATAATACTACAGGAATTGTTGTAGTTAAGAAGAAGTTGTAGTTATACAAAGTTTAGGGTTACGTTGTTCGGCTGGCAGCGGGGTGTTGCTTTCGGTTTGTGGGCAGTCTTCCTTTGATCTCTATTATTTTCGATTTGTAGGTTTCACTGTTGGTAATCTTTGGTCATTCTGGGTGCTACGTTGGGTAGTGCAGTTTTGTTTGTAACTAGGTTATCATAGGAGCATTGGTAGCTCTGATAGTTGGAGAAAAGTACGGAGCTTGGAGGTTGCTGCTGCCGCTGACGAGTGCCGCTGACGAGTGCCGCTGCCTACAAGCGAGCGGTCCATGTCCTTTCGCATGCTATTACATTACTTTTTAACAAGCCACTAGAAACTAACACTTTCCCGACACTACTCAAGACAGCAAGGGTTACACCAATACATAAAAGTGGTGACCCTACAGACGTAAACAACTATAGGCCAATATCAAACTTACGATTGCTATCCAAAATCTTCGAGAAACTCGTGCACAGGAAACTATATTCATTTATAACGTCACAAAACATACTCAACCCCTGCCAATTTGGATTCAGGAAAAATAAAAGCACTAATGATGCAATTATAAAAATGCTAGATCTGCTTTACACAGCATTGGAAAATAAGGAATATCCGCTAGGAATTTTTATTGACCTAAGAAAAGCGTTTGACACAGTAGACCACGGCATCCTACTCCACAAACTTGACCACTATGGTATAAGAGGCCATGCGCTTGCATATTTTAAATCCTACCTTTCTAATAGGTATCAGTATGTCACCATTAAAGACACAGCCTCATCAATACAGCCACTTGATACTGGAGTTCTGCAGGGAAGTGTCCTTGACCCCTGCTCTTCCTCATTTACATCAATGATCTTCCAAACATATCCCAACACCTGAAACCCATTCTCTTTGCTGACGACACGACTTGTGTCATCTCCCACCCTAATCTTGCCACCCTCAACACCATTGTTAATGAGGAGCTGCTCAAAATATGGACTTGGATGACAGCCAATAAACTTACACTTAACACTGGCAAAACCTACTATATTATGTTTGGTAGCAGAGCAGGTGTTGCGCATCTTAACATTAAGATCGACAACACTCTAATTGCCAGACATAATGAGGGCAAATTCCTTGGCCTGTACCTCGACAACAACCTAAATTTCAGCACCCATATCCAACACATAACAAAAAAAGTATCCAAAACGGTGGGGATCCTCTCCAAGATACGATACTACGTGCCGCAAACTGCCCTTCTCACACTATACCATTCACTTATATATCCATACCTCACCTATGCTATCTGTGCTTGGGGTTCAACTGCAGCAACACACCTTAAACCAATAATAACCCAACAAAAAGCCGCAGTAAGAATAATCACTAAATCCCATCCCTGGCAACACACCCCCCCACTCTTCATAGATCTAAACTTACTTCCTGTTCAGAACATCCACACTTACTACTGTGCAATCTATATCTACAGGACCTTAAATTCCAATATTAACCTTGACCTAAAATGCTTTCTTGATAGTTGGGACAGGATCCACTGGCATAACACCAGACACAAACATCTCTATGACATTCCCTGTGTTCGACTAAACCTTTACAAAAATTCAATGTATTTCAAAGGACCTAAAATCTGGAACACGCTACCTGAAAACTCTAGAACTGCAGACACATTCATCACTTTCAAAACTACAGTTAGAAAACATCTTATCTCCCTGATCCACCCCGACAACTAACTACATGATAACCACCTGGTGGTTCACAATTACACTCACTCACCCACTGACTATAAACCCAGAAATACTAATCTTAAAATAATAAATCCTAACTAGTCATAAGTTTGCCTATGATACTCCAATATAGACACCTTGTATTGTGCCAAAACAAAAGCATTCACATTGCCAAACTCACAAATTATGATGTAGTCACTTAGCCTTAATACCATAATCTGTAAAAATTTAATGTTAAGATTTAATCTAAGTCTGTTCGAAATGCCTAGCCATGCTAGGTGTCCTAGTGGCCCCCTCTGTAATTAGTATTTTATAACATGTACACCACACAATACCCAAAACCTGTAAACCCCACATTGTAACCCTTATAGAGAATAAACTTGAATTGAATTGAATTGAAATATTCAAGAAAAACAATATCAAGAGTAAATTGTGTGATGTGGAGAGCTAATAATAAGGCATTGGTCACGAGGCAAATTTTCATTGACTGGGTCCATGAAGTGTTTGGCCTGAGTGTGAAAAAATACCTCCTGGAAAATAACTTGCCACTCAAGTAGCTCTGATACTGGACAATGCTCCTCCTCATCCTCCAGACTTGGAAGACCAATTGATTAGGGACTTCAGTTTTATAACAGTGAAGTTCTTGCCTCCTAACACCACTCCTTTCATCCAGCCCATGGACCAGCAGGTCATTTCAAAGTTCAAAACACTATACCAAAGCACTGTTTCAAAGGTGCTTTGAAGTGACCTCAGACACTGACTCGACCCTAAGAGAGTTCTGGAGGAATCACTTCAATATCCTCCATTGCATAAGCCTTATAGGTAAGGCTTGGCAGAGAGTGAACACCTGTTGTGGAATCTTGTGTGTCTTTGGGGAAGTCTGTGGGTTTGGAGGTGAGTGGCGAGGGTGTGGAAGAGTTGGTGAAGGACCACAAGGATGAGCTAACCACTGTAGAGCTGCAAGACCTTCAACTGGTACAGCAACAGAACACAGCTGAGGAAATTGCTTCAGAGGAGGGGGAGGAAGAGATTTGGCCTCTGGACCCTGAAAGGTTAAGGTCATCAAGAAAGAAGGATTACTAACTGTTTCAGATGGACCATGTGACTGTACTGGCTGAGCAGCTAAGGGTGTGCATCCTTTGTTATGAATAGGAAAATGCTTAACTTGTATATTCTCTGCATACCTGTCTAGAATATATTCCAATTTTTGTATTATTATTATTAACACATCAGCCGATTCCCACCAAGGCAGGATGGCCCGAAAAAGAAAAACTTTCATCATTCACTCCATCACTGTCTTGTCAGAGATGTGCGTTTTCTATAGTTATAAAACTGCAACATTACCACCCCTCCTTCAGAGTGCAGACACTGTACTTCCCATTTCCAGTTTCCCTTAATCCCTTCATAAATGTTATTTTGCTCACACTCCAACAGCATATCAAGTATTAAAAACCATCTGTCTCCATTCACTCCTATCAAATACGCTCACTCATGCTTGTTGGAAGTCCAAGCCCTTCACACAAAAACCTCCTTTACCCCCTCCCTCCAACCTTTCCTAGGCCGACCCCTACCCCGCCTTCTCTCCACTACAGATTTACATACTCTTGAAGTCATTCTATTTTGTTTCAACCTCTCTACATGTCCAAACCACCTCAACAACCCCTCCTCAGCCCTCTGGATAATAGTTTTGGTAATCCCTCCTAATTTCCAAACTACGAATTCTCTGTATTATATTCACACCACACATTGTCCTTGGACATGACATCTCTACTGCTTCCTGCCTTCTCGTTGCAACATTCATCACCCATGCTTCACACCCATATAAGTGTGTTGGTATAAATATACTCTAATACATTCCCCTCTTTGCTTAAACAGACAAAGTTCTTTGTCTTCACAGACTCCTAAGTGCACCAATCATCAGTTCTATGATTTACCTCATCCATCATAGACCCATCTGCTGACACGTCCACTCCTAATTACAGTGGACCCTCGACCAACGATATTCATTCCAGAGAGCTTGTCCTTAGCCGAATTTATCATTTGCCGAATTAATTTTCCCCGTGAGAAATAATAAAAATCCAATTAATCCATTCCAGACACCCAAAAGTATGAAATTTTTTTTTCACATGAAATATACATTTTCTTACACAGAAAACAATGATACATGCACAGTAAATACTACGTGAAGAATAAATGACACTTACCTTTATTGAAGATGTAGTGATGAGATGGGAGGAGGGGAGATGATGGTGGTGTATTATTGTTTGGAAGGGAAATCCTCTTCCATAAGGACTTTAGGTACCAAGTCCTTTTCCGGGGTTACTTCCCTTCCTTTCTTAATGCCACTGGGAACAACTTGACAGTCACTGGACCTCTGTCACACCAAAAATCTGTCCATAGAGCTCTGTACCTAGCGTTCCTTTAAGATTTTCCTAAAATGCGCCACAACATTGTCATTGTAAGTCACCAGCACGGCTTGCAATAGCTGTGTCAGGGTGATGTTCTTCCATAAAGGCTTGCACCTTTGTCCACATTGTACAAATGTCCTTAACCATTGAAGAAGGCAACTTCCTCCATTTCTCTCTCCCCTCCTCTGAAGCAATTTCCTCAGTTGTGATCTCTTGCTGTTGCAGATGCTCTTGCAGCTCATCAGTGGTTCTTCATTGTTGTCCTCCACCAACTCTTCCACATCCTCCCCACTTACCTCCAACCCCATGGACTTCCCTAATGACACAATAGATTCCACAACTGGCATAGGCTCCTGAGGGTTAGCCCCAAACCCTTCAAAATTCCTCTCTTGTACACATTGTGGCCACAGTTTCCTCCAAGCAGAGTTCAAGGTCCTGTTAGTCACTCCCTAAAGTGATCTTTCCAAAACTCTCTTAGGGTCAATTCAGTGTCTGAGGTCACTTCAAAGCACTTTTGAAACACTGCTTTGGTGTACAGTTTCTTGAAATTTGAAATGACCTGCTGGTCCATGGGCTAGAGGAGAGGAGTGATATTAGGAGGCAAAAACTTCACTTTTATAAAGCTCAACTCCCCTGCAGTTCACTCTGGCAAGTCTAAAGGATGAGCAGTAGCATTGTCTAATACCAGGAGGCACTTGAGGTCCAATTTATTTTCCAGGAGGCACTTGAGGTCCAATTTATTTTCCAGAAGGTAATTTTTCACAATGGGGTCAAACACATGATAGAACCAATCATAAAAAATGTCCCTAGTGACCCATGCCTTACTGTTTGCCCTCCACATCACACACAAATTAGCCTTGATGACACTGTTTTTCTTGAACACACTGGGATTTTCAGAGTGATACACGAGTAGAGGCTTCACTTTGCAATCCCCACTAACATTACTACAAAACATTAGAGTTAGCCTGTCTTTCATAGGCTTGTGTCCTGGCAGTGTTTTTTCCTCCTGTGTAATGTAGGTCCTGTTTGGCATTTTCTTACAAAACAGGCCTGTTTCATCACAATTAAACACTTGTTTGGGTTTTAATTTTTCAGTGTCTATGTGTACCTTGAATTCCTGCACATATTTTTCAGCTGCTTTTTTGTCACAACTGGCAGCCTCACCATGCCTTATCACACTGTGTATGCCACTACGATTCATAAATCTCTCAAACCAACCTTTGCTGGCCTTAAATTCACTAACATCACCACTAGTTGCAGGCATTTTTTTAATTAAATTGTCATGGAACTGCCTTGCCTTTTGACATATTATTGGCTGAGAAACACTATCTCCTGATAATTGTTTTTCATTTATCCGCACCAACAACAGTCTCTCCACATCTTCGAGTATTTGTGATCTCTGTTTTGAAAACATACTTGTACCTTTCACAACAACAGCTTCCTTAATTGCCTTTCTGTTGGCCAAGATAGTAGTGATGGTTGATTGGGGTTTGTTACACAACCTGACCAGCTCAGAGGCATGCACTCCACTTTCATACAGTGGACCCCCGGTTCACGATATTAATCCGTTCCTGAGAGCTCATCGTAAACCAAAATTATTGGAAAGTGAATCAATTTTCCCCATAAGAAATAATGGAAATCAAATTAATCCGTGCAAGACACCCAAAAGTATGAAAAAAAAACTTTTACCACATGAAATATTAAGTTTAATGCAATAGAATAATTACAATAACAACAATAACAATAGAATAATTGACACTTACCTTTAATGAAGATCTTTTGATGATTGATGGAAGTTTTAGCAGTAAAGGTCGAGAACCAAAACCTAGTCATTGTGGTAGTCTACAAGCCTCCGGATGCAACATCCCAGCAATTCCAGGAACAGCTGTTAAAAATTGACCACTGTCTGGAAAATCTTCCAGCTCCTGCACCCAACATCTTGCTCCTGGGGGATTTCAACTTAAGGCACCTAAAATGGAGGAATATAGCAAATAATATTGTTGCAGTAATAACACCAGGAGGCAGCTCTGATGAAAACTCACACTCACACGAGCTTTTAAATCTCTGCACAAAATTCAATTTAAACCAGCAAATAATAGATCCTACTAGACTGGAGAATACACTAGACCTCATCTTCACTAACAATGATGATCTGATAAGAAATGTCACCATATCAAAAACAATATACTCAGATCACAACATAAATGAGGTTCAGACATGTATGCGTGGAGCCCCAGACCGACAGAATGAGACTAGTCACGAGGGAGCATTCACCAAATTCAACTTCAATAACAAAAACATAAAGTGGGACCAAGTAAACCAAGTCCTAACCGATATAAGCTGGGAAGATACACTAAGCAACACAGACCCCAACTTATGCCTAGAAAAGATTAACTTGGTGGCACTCGATGTATGCACAAGGCTTATTCCTCTAAGAAAAAGGAGGAGTAGATGTAAAATAGAAAGAGACAGGCGCTCCCTTTACAGGCGACGGAAAAGAATAACAAGAGCGGCTAAAAGAGGTCAATATATCTGAAATGCGTAGGGAGACACTGGTCAGAGAAATAGCAAGCATCGAACTCAAGCTAAAGGAATCTTATAGGAGTCAGGAATCGCGGGAAGAACTAAAAGCCATAAATGAAATCGAAAGAAACCCAAAGTATTTCTTCTCCTATGCCAGATCAAAGTTGAGAACAACGTCCAGTATTGGGCCCCTACTTAAACAAGATGGGTCCTACACAGATGACAGCAAGGAAATGAGTGAGCTACTCAAGTCCCAGTATGACTCAGTTTTTAGCAAGCCGCTAACCAGACTGAGAGTCGAAGATCAAAATGAATTTTTTATGAGAGAGCCACAAAATTTGGTTAACACAAGCCTATCCGATGTTATCCTGACGCCAAATGACTTCGAACAGGCGATAAATGACATGCCCATGCACTCTGCCCCAGGGTCAGACTCATGGAACTCCGTGTTCATCAAGAACTGCAAGAAGCCCCTATCACGAGCTTTTTCCATCCTATGGAGAGGGAGCATGGACACGGGGGTCGTCCCACAGTTACTAAAAACAACAGACATAGCCCCACTCCACAAAGGGGGCAGTAAAGCAACAGCAAAGAACTACAGACCGATAGCACTAACATCCCATATCATAAAAATCTTTGAAAGGGCCCTAAGAAGCAAGATCACCACTCATCTAGAAACCCATCAGTTACACAACCCAGGGCAACATGGGTTTAGAACAGGTCGCTCCTGTCTGTCTCAACTATTGGATCACTACGACAAGGTCCTAGATGCACTAGAAGACAAAAAGAATGCAGATGTAATATATACAGACTTTGCAAAAGCCTTCGACAAGTGTGACCATGGCATAATAGCGCACAAAATGCGTGCTAAAGAAATAACAGGAAAAGTCGGTCGATGGATCTATAATTTCCTCACTAACAGAACACAGAGAGTAGTCGTCAACAGAGTAAAGTCCGAGGCAGCTACGGTGAAAAGCTCTGTTCCACAAGGCACAGTACTCGCTCCCATCTTGTTCCTCATCCTCATATCCGACATAGACAAGGATGTCAGCCACAGCACCGTGTCTTCCTTTGCAGATGACACCCGAATCTGCATGACAGTGTCTTCCATTGCAGACACTGCAAGGCTCCAGGCGGACATCAACCGAATCTTTCAGTGGGCTGCAGAAAACAATATGAAGTTCAACAATGAGAAATTTCAATTACTCAGATATTGTAAACACGAAGAAATTAAATCTTTATCAGAGTACAAAACAAATTCTGGCCACAAAATAGAGCAAAACACCAACGTCAAAGACCTGGGAGTGATCATGTCGGAGGATCTCACCTTCAAGGACATTGTATCAATCGCATCTGCTAGAAAAATGACAGGATGGATAATGAGAACCTTCAAAACTAGGGAGGCCAAGCCCATGATGACACTCTTCAGGTCACTTGTTCTATCTAGGCTGGAATATTGCTGCACACTGACAGCACCTTTCAAGGCAGGTGAAATTGCTGACCTAGAAAATGTACAGAGAACCTTCACGGCACGCATAACGGAGATAAAACACCTCAATTTCTGGGAGCGCTTGAGGTTCCTAAAACTGTATTCCCTGGAATGCAGGCGGGAGAGATACGTGATTATATACACCTGGAAAATCCTAGAGGGACTAGTAACGAACTTGCACACGAAAATCACTCACTACGAAAGCAAAAGACTTGGCAGACAATGCAACATCCCCCCAATGAAAAGCAGGGGTGTCACTAGCACGTTAAGAGACCATACAATAAGTGTCAGGGGCCCGAGACTGTTCAACTGCCTCCCAGCATACATAAGGGGGATTACCAACAGACCCCTGGCAGTCTTCAAGCTGGCACTGGACAAGCACCTGAAGTCGGTTCCTGACCAGCCGGGCTGTGGCTCGTACGTTGGTTTGCGTGCAGCCAGCAGCAACAGCCTGGTTGATCAGGCTCTGATCCAGCAGGAGGCCTGGTCACAGACCGGGCCGCGGGGGCGTTGACCCCCAGAACTCTCTCCAGGTAAACTCCAGGAGGAGGGGAGAGTGTTGAACCTATTGTTTAGAAGGGGAATCCCCCTCCATTAGGACTTGAGGTAGCAAGTTCTTTTCCGGGGTTACTTCCCTTCTTTTAATGCCACTAGGACCAGCTTGAGAGTCACTGGACTTCTGTCGCACAATATATCTGTCCATAGAGGCCTGTACCTCTCGTTCCTTTATGACTTTCCTAAAGTGATTCACAATATTGTCAGTGTAATAGTCACCAGCATGGCTTGCAATAGCTGTGTTAGGGTGATTTTCATCCATAAAGGTTTGCAGTTCAACCCACTGTGCACACATTTCCTTAATTTTTGAAGTAGGCACAATGGATTCCACAACTGGCAAAGGCTTCTCAGGGTTTGCCCCAAACCCTTCAAAATCTTTCTTAATTTCCATACTAATTCTCACCCTTTTTACCACAGGGTTGGCACTAGAAGCTTTCTTGGGGCCCATGGTGACTTATTTTGCAGAAACAAGCACCAAAAACAGTGATAATATGGAATGTACCAAATGTATCCTTAGATGCACGCACACTGGCTGGCTTGTAAACACTGGCACACACGGGGCAGTTCAGGCCACACGTGGACACGTCTCGTACGAATCATATCGCATACCAGGTTTTGTAATGGGAACCAAGGCAAATTTTTTGCGATATAATGCATCAGATACCAGATTTATTGGATACCGATAGCATCGCGAACTGGGGGTCCACTGTACTTTGTGATTATCTCTTTCTTCAATTCCATAGTAATTCTCGCCCTTTTTACCACAGGTTTGGGGCTAGAAGCTTTCTTGGGGCCCATGGTGGCTTATTTAGCAGTTACAAGCACTAAAAACACTGGAATAATACAAAATGTATCGCAGGTACATGTGAAACCAACCTCAGTGGCTTGTAAACAACACACTAGCTGAAGGCTGGGCAGCTGGGGTGCGCTCAGGTGCGGACACGTTTGGAACGAATGTTGTTACCCGAGTTTTTCATCGTTGGTCAAGCCAGTATTTTTATGCAGAAATGCATCGTTAGCCGATTTTATCGTTAGACGATGCCATCATTGGTCGAGGGTCCACTGTATCTGAATACATTCACCTCCTCCTCCATACTCTCTCCCTCCTAGTCTTTTTGTTATCCTCATCACCTTACTCTTTCTTACACAGTAGACAGTCATTTAGCATGGTAGTTACATTCCTGAAAATGCTGTGTTAGGTAAAATCGTGTTAAATGAACTGAAGAATTTATGGCAAAAATAGGGTTACGTTGTTGAGAACCCCCAAAAAGCCAAACAACTTTTTTTTTAGACCAACAGATCTTACATAAATAAAAGCGAATATGTAATTGTAGTTCATTGTCGTGATATATTACTGCTTAAGACTGCAAATTCAATAGAAATAATAGTATTCTTACTTTAAATTGTGGGTAATGGTGTGTGGATGATTGTGGAGAGAGTGGATATGGATGGTATAGCCCTACTGGGCTGAGGTGGATGGTTGTTGGTTGTCGACAAAAGTGGATGTTAGAGGTTCTGGTACTGAAGTCGATGGTTGTATTGGAGTGTGCATAAATTCTGTAATGGATCTCTGGGCTGTTTTACCCTGCAATACATTATACAGCTGACGGTAAGGCATCATCAGCTGGTCTAGACCCCGTTTCAAAGCACTGCTTCTAGATTTGTCAGGGTCCTCTTCAGTGAAAAAGTCTACAACTTTACCAATAATATGGAACTGCTCATGTAATTGCTGCAATGTTAACTGTTTTTCTTCAGGTTCTTCTTCATCTTCTTCTGTTATCTCCCTCCCTTGTATCTGTGCATCAAGCTCTGCCAACATTTCCTCTGGACTCCTGTCTTTATCATCATCATCATCTTCTAAGAGCTCATTCACATCTTCTTCACTCATATCTTCAAAACCATCACCTGGTAACCTCCTTGCCAGCTGAACAATTTCCTGAACCTGACTCTCAAGCAAGGGAAAACCAGTGAAAGAATTAACTACAGAAGGCCATAACTTTCCCCAGCCTACATTTAATGTTGATTGGGGCACTTCATTCCATGCACTTCTAGCATAGCTGATAGCATCTGCAATGTTAAATTTATTCCAGAAGCTTGGTACTGCCAAGTTGGAATCATAGTCCATTGATGCAACTAGTTTTTTCATAATTTTTTTTGTGTAGTTACACCTGAATGACTTAATAACTCCCCAATCCAGTGGTTGTATTAAAGATGTATTTGGAGGTAAAAATACAACTTTTACATGTGGGGTCACATCCAGCAAAGCTTGTGGATAAGTACGAGAATTATCAAGAATGAAGAGAGCCTGGAATGCAAGGTTCTTGCTGTGCAGGTGATGCTTAAAGTGATGCTTAAACCAGTCAATAAATATTTCCTCTGCCATCCATGCTGACTGGTTTGACCTCCAAATTACTGGTAAAGTGTTTTTATCTACACCTTTCAAAGCACGAGGATTCTTAGAGTGGTAAATAACCGTGGGCTTACACTTGAAATCACCTGATGCATTACTGCAAAGGAGCAAGGTGAAGCGATCCTTTGCTGTCTTGAAGCCTGGTGCACTCTTCTCTTGCTGACTGATATAAGTTTGTGTTGGCATTTTTTTCCAAATAAACACTTTTCTCATCAGCATTAAACATTTGATGTGGCTCATAGCCACCCTCAGAAATAATTTCCTGCAATTCAACAGGGAAATTACTTGCTGCTGTATGATCAGTTGAAGCACTTTCACCAGAAAACTTAATATTATGCAACTTAAAGGTGTGGAACCAGCCTGCGCTAAACACATACTTTTTCAGGCCTTCCTTACCACACATTGCTTTAAACAACTGTAAGGCCTTTTCCCTAATTAACATGAAATTAAATGGTGCACCTTTCTTTGTCTTTTGTTCAATCCACTCAAGCAACAAGTTTTCTGTTTTATTTACATGTTGGGACCTACTTGCCATTCTTTTCATGAGATGATGTCTTGGGTTATTCATTACACAAGCTCGTATATCTGCCTTGTTCTTTTTAATTGTACGAACCAACGCTTCATTAATGCCATAGGCCCTCACTATATCCACCACATGTGATCCACTCTTAACCCCTTCAGGGTCCAAGGCCAAAATCTGAAGTGGTGCTCCAGTGTCCAAGAAATTTTGAAAAAAAAAAAATTATTTTTTCTTACATAATTAAAGAGCATATTTTTGTGAAGGTAATAAGACAAAAAAAAAAATTCTGATCAGTACTTACCGAGATACAGTGCCAAGAAGTTTGTCCAAAATGATGTGGTGGTGGCAACATTGATGAATTCCACATACGCGCATTACAGTGGACCCCCGGTATCCGATGGCATCGGTATTCGATAAATCCGGTATTCGATGCATTATATCACAAAAAATTTTCCTCGGTATTCGATACGATTTGTATGAGACCTGTCTACATGTGGCCTGAACTGCCCCTTGTGTGCCAGTGTTTACAAGCCAGCCAGTGCGTGCGCATCTAAGGATACATTCGGTACATTCCATATTATCCATATTATCACTGTGTTTGGTGCTTGTTTCTGCAAAATAAGTCACCATGGGCCCCAAGAAAGCTTCTAGTGCCAACCCTGTGGTAAAAAGGGCGAGAATTAGTATGGAAATTAAGAAAGATTTTGAAGGGTTTGGGGCTAACCCTGAGAAGCCTATACCAGTTGTGGAATACATTGTGCCTACTTCAAAAATTAAGGAAATGTGTGCACAGTGGGATGAAGTGTAAACCTTTATGGATGAAAATCACCCTAATACAGCTATTACAATGACAATGTTGTGGCCCATTTTAGACAAATCGTAAAGGAACGGGAGGTACAGAGCTCTATGGACAGATTTGTTGTGCGACAGAGGTCCAGTGACTCTCAAGCTGGTCCTAGTGGCATTAAAAGAAGAAGGGAAGTAACCCTGGAAAAGGACTTGCTACCTCAAGTCCTAATGGAAGGGGATTCCCCTTCTAAACACTAACACCTCTCCCCTCCTTCCATCCCATCAATCATCACCAGGTCTTCATTAAAGGTAAGTGTCAATTATTTTATTGTTATTGTAATTATTCTATTGCATTAAACTTAATATTTCATGTAGTAAAATTTTTTTTTTCATACTTTTGGGTGTCTTGCACGGATTAATTTAATTTTCATTATTTCTTATGAGGAAAATTGATTCGGTTTTCGATATTATCGGTATTCGATGAGCTCTCAGGAATGGATTAATATCGAATACCGGGGGTCCACTGTACTTTATTTAGCAGTTTTTGTAGTTTTTTCTTTTCTTTTCCAATTTTTTTCTTTTCCTACTAACATTTGGGGCCTGAGAGACTAATACTGTATACAGTGGACCCCCGCATACCGTACGCATCGCATAACGTTCAATCCGCATACCGCTCGCTTTTATCGCAAAAATTTTGCCTCGCATACCGCTCAAAAACCCGCTCACCACTCTTCGTCCGAGACACGTCCAATGTGCGCCCTTAGCCAGCCTCACATGTGCCGCCGGTGGCATTGTTTACCAGCCAGCCTCCGCGGTAACATCCAAGCATACAATCGGAACATTTCGTATTATTACAGTGTTTCTGGTGATTTTATCTGGAAAATAAGTGACCATGGGCCCCAAGAAAGCTTCTAGTGCCAACCCTACAGGAATAAGGGTGAGAATTACTATAGAGATGAAGAAAGAGATCATTGATAAGTATGAAAGTGGAGTGCGTGTCGCCGACCTGACCAGGTTGTACAAGAAACCCAAATCAACCATCGCTACTATTATGGGCAACAGAAAGGCAATCAAGGAAGCTGTTCTTGCCAAAGGTTTAACTGTGTTTTCGAAACAGAGATCGCAAGTGATGGAAGATGTTGAGAGACTCTTATTGGTGTGGATAAATGAAAAACAGCTAGCAGGAGATAGCGTCTCTCAAGCGATCATAAGCGAAAAGGCTAGGAAGTTGCATGAGGATTTAATTAAAAAAATGCCTGCAACTAGTGATGATGTGAGTGAATTTAAGGCCAGCAAAGGTTGGTTTGAGAGATTTAAGAAGCGTAGTGGCATACATAGTGTGATAAGGCATGGTGAGGCTGTCAGTTCGGACCACAAAGCAGCTGAAAAATATGTGCAGGAATTCAAGGAGTACATAGACAGTGAAGGACTGAAACCTAAACAAGTGTTTAATTGTGATGAAACAGGCCTGTTTTGGAAGAAAATGCCAAGCAGGACCTACATTACTCAGGAGGAAAAGGCACTCCCAGGACATAAGCCTATGAAAGACAGGCTTACTTTGTTGATGTGTTCCAATGCTACTGGTGATTGCAAAGTGAAGCCTTTATTAGTGTATCACTCTGAAACTCCCAGACCGTTCAGGCAAAAGAATGTCCTCAAGGAGAATTTGTGTGTGCTGTGGAGGGCAAACAGTAAGGCATGGGTCACTAGGGACTTTTTCTATGACTGGTTACACCATGCATTTGCCCCCAATGTGAAAGATTACCTAACTGAAAAGAAATTAGAACTTAAGTGCCGCCTGGTGTTAGACAATGCCCCTGGTCATCCTACAGACGTGGCAGAGCGACTTTATGGGGACATGAAATTCATTAAGGTGAAGTTTTTGCCTCCTAATACCACTCCTCTCCTGCAGCCCATGGACCAGCAGGTTATTGCAAACTTCAAAAAACTGTACACAAAAGCTCTGTTTGAAAGGTGTTTTGTAGTGACCTCAGAAACTCAACTGACTCTAAGAGAGTTTTGGAGAGAGCACTTTAATATCCTCAATTGTGTAAACCTTATAGGTAAGGCTTGGGAGGGAGTGACTAAGAAGACCTTGAACTCTGCTTGGAAGAAACTGTGGCCAGAATGTGTAGACAAAAGGGATTTTGAAGGGTTTGAGGCTAACCCTGAGATGATTATGCCAGTTGAGGAATCCATTGTGGCATTGGGAAAGTCCTTGGGGTTGGAGGTTAGTGGGGATGATGTGGAAGAGTTGGTGGAGGAGGACAATGAAGAACTAAGCACTGATGAGCTGATAGATCAACTTCAACAGCAAGAGGCCAGACCTGAGGAAACTGGTTCAGAGGAGGGGAGAGAGAAATTGAAGAAGTTGCCTACTACAAAGATTAAGGAAATCTGTGCAATGTGGCTGAAAGTGCAAACCTTTATGGATGAGAATCACCCTCACACAGCTATTGCAAGCCGTGCTGGTGATTATTACACTGACAATGTTGTGAAACACTTTAGGGAAGTCATAAAGGAACGAGAGGTACAGGCCACTATGGACAGATATGTTGTGCGAAAGAAGTCCAGTGACTCTGAAGCTGGTCCTAGTGGCATTAAAAGAAGAAGGGAAGTAACCCCAGAAAAGGACTCGACACCTCAAGTCTTAATGGAAGGGGATTCCCCTTCTAAACACTAACACTCTCTCTCCCCTCCTCCCATCCCATCAATCATCACCAGATCTTCAATAAAAGTAAGTGTCATGTAATTGTGCATGCCTTTTTCAATTTGTGTGTATTAAAATTAACATTTCATGTGGTAAAAATTTTTTTTTTTCATTCTTTTGGGTGTCTTGCACGGATTAATTTGATTTCCATTATTTCTTATGGGGAAAATTCATTCGCATACTGATCATTTCGCATAACAATCAGCCCTCTTGCACGGATTAAAGTCGCTATGCGGGGGTCCACTGTATAATGTATATATATAAACTCACTGTATTGGACACATTAACCGCACTAAAGTTATCATCATATTATTATTTACCACTGTTGTTTATTACAATAAACATGCACAAATCTTGTATAATACTAATGTTCTATCATATATTTACATATTTACAATCACTGGACATGGTTTTAGAACTGCTGGAGCTTGTGGAACTCCTTGAAACAAGGCACCATACACAGAGGCACCTTACATTCCTCACACATAAACCGAGTGTCTTTGCATCTTTGTTGCCTTCGTTTTGTTTGTGCACAGACGATTCATCTCTTCTGAGCAAATTTCTTCTGAGTTGAAGGAAGCTGTATTATGAAATGATCACCTTCCCTCCTCAAACACTTGGGTATATCCTGAGGAATTCGAGGACCTTGTTGTATAGCAGGTGTTCTTACCTGGTACTTCATTATGAGTTGTCTGACAACAAACAAACAAAATTCACCATACGGTGGTATGTTGCCAGTCTTTATTTGGTACATATTATATGCATTGAGCATTGAAATGTCCATGAGATGGAAGAAAAGTTTCATGTACCACTTGTAACTCTTATGAACACAATCAACAAAACCAATCTGTCTGCATGTCACATTTGTCAACCAAGCACATGTTTTGTGTATAATCAATCACTGTCACTGGTTTTCAAATACATTCATTAGTCACTCGATCAACTTTGCCACTGTCTTGCATTTCATTACGGTGAATGGTTGTCAACAATGTGACATCTCGTTTGTCATGCCACCATAATGCCATGATGTCATTGGCAGTAAACACCTGCACGTCATCACCACAAGCACCTGCGTTGAGCCTGGGCATATGTTTACGGTTAGAACACACTGTGCCACACACATCTGTCTTATTCACTTGCAAGAAATCACTGAGTATTGGGCTTGTGTACCAGTTGTCGGTATATAATGTATGCCCCTTACCAAGATAAGGTGCCATCATGTTTCTCACTACGTCACCTGAGATACCCAATAACATCTTGGTATCTTTCAATGTTTTACTTCCCGTGTATACAACAATATCCAACACCAGGCCACTGTCACAGTCACAGAGTACAAACAGTTTTATACCAAAGCGTTTCATCTTGCTCCGTATATACTGCTTGAATGACAGTCTACCTTTGAACAAAATCAAAGACTCGTCAATTACAAGATTCTTGAATGGATAAAAGTATATGCTGAACTTTTGTTTGAGATACATAAAAACATTTCTAATCTTGTATAACCTGTCACTTCTGTCAGGCCTGGTTTTGTCAGAGAAGTGCAACATACGTAACAGTAAGATAAACCTGTTCACTGGGATGATTTCACTGAAGACCTGGGTAGAAATTAGCCGATTTGTGGACCAGTATGCTTTTATATTATGCTTATAGACATGAGGCATAAGCATTATTGTTGCAAAAAGCAAATACATTTCTGCAACAGTTGTCTCTTTCCACTGGTGTAGTCTTGACTGTGGTGATATGATCGTATTTGCCATGGTGTACTCAAAATACTTATTACTTTCCCTGACAATAGTTTCCATCAATGGCTGGTCAAAGAATAATTCAAAGAATTCCAGTTCATTGGCCGTGGTTCCAAGGGGACAAGTAGGTAGAATTCCACTTTGAGAGTCATCAAAGTGGTTGGGCTTGGGAACAAAATTGGGATTTTGCTGCCAATCCCAGATATGGTTTGCTGGTGGATACTGGACATCATAGGCTAGTTGTGTGGGTGGTTGTGGTTGTGGTGGGCTGGTGGCTGACGCTCTGCTTTGTCCTTGAACTGAGGAGTCAGCAGAGTGGGTCCCAGCCTGGGCTGGTGAGTCACGCATGGCGGTGCCACTACCATCACCACTACCACCATCTGCTGAAGCGTGCAGTCTATCCATGCCAAGTGTAGCCACATCATCCTCACTATCACTATCTAAACCTGGTGTAGGGCCACGGGATGTACTCCGGGATGTACTCCGTCCCCTGGGCACAGCATAGGGTACACTACCCGAGCGCATGCGGCGGCGTACATACCGACGCTTCACTGGTGAATATGATTCCTCACTATCACTACTCGAATGATCGTCAAGCGCAATAAAATCACAATCCACGTCACTATTAACATCATTACTGAAGTCAGAGGCCTGGCCACGCGAAAATATTAGTTTTCTCTTGCGTTGAGGTACAACTGGCCGTGACTGATGAGTGCCCACGCCAGAGGTAGAAGGTTGAGGATCGTCAGGGTTTTCTGCACTATTATCGATATCCTGGTCATTCCTTTCGGTCACTAACTGATCAAAGCCAAAGAATTCGTCTTCATTTCCACTTCCATCAGTGTCAGTACTATCAGATAGGAAGAGGAGAGTCCCAATTTTCCATGGAGTGAGAGCTGATTTGCGACGAGGCATGATGAACAAGGGTAACTGAGCCGGCGTTCCCACAATGCTATGCGGGCGCCTAGATTTTTTGTTTATGATGCACACCCACCACACAGACCCGTTCTCTCACACGTAGGCCTATGAGCACTTTTACGCTAAATTTGACGGCGCTAGAATTTTAGCGTAGATCTACGGTTTGGACACTCAATGTGAAGCCGTAGATCTACAGGATGGACCCTGAAAGGGTTAAGCTTGTCTAATATCTCAGTTTTTTTTGCAATTCCTAGACTTGAATGCTTAAACCTTTTCTTGTCACTTTCAGCAACACTTGTATGCTTACTGGGTGCCATGAGTGCTTGGCAGATTTAACAAATGGCAATGAAAATATGTAGTACAATGACTGTAAATAAACACAGCAAGGTTCCCGAGTATCTTCGTTCTGCATATGTATTAACCAAACTGGAGGCTGGGAGTGTGATGGGGGTGGGTGTGGGTGGCAGGGGGATGGCAGTAGGCCTCTCCCATTGACTCAATGGTATAACCCACCACGGGCAACCAGGTGACTGGGCGACCGTGCACTCAAAATTTTTTCCCCTCCCGCTAATCATGTTAAATTGATTATACAACGTGTAACATAAAATTGTGTCAGAATTCTTCAATCGTGCCATACTCAAATCATGCCAAATAAACTCATGCTTTCATAGAAAACCTGGAAGCTTTCTACAACAGATGGGAACATAAAAAGTCTGGGCTGAATGGTACTGCCCTTGATACTGGCCATGTAGTCACAAACTGTAAGGCTGGAGGTGATGTCCTGGGAGACAGTAATAGTAAAGCTGGAGGTGCTGTCCTGGGAGACAGTAATGGTGAAGCTGGAGGTGCTGTCCTGGGAGACAGAAATGGTGAAGCTGGAGATACTGTCCTGGGAGACAGTAATGGTGAAGCTGGAGATTTTGTCCAGGTAGTCGGGAATTATATGCAGGAAGGAATACATATAAATGACCTCATAGGGGACAGGAGCCATAGTAGGGAAACAAGTGTAGTCAAAGATAAGATAAAACCAATATTGCAAACTAGAAATACCGCAGGAAATAGCAAACAAGAGGACTCCAATAGCAATAGTGAGGATAAATTACCAAAAACAACTGGTGGGAGCTCCATTGTTGGTGCTAGGGAGGATAGAAGTAAGACAGGGAAACATGCACCAACAGGGAATACAGTCACAGAAACCCAAGGCAAGCGGAAACCAAGCCTGTGCACATACTATGCACTTGGTATCTGCTGGCATGGGAAATCTGGAAAAACAGATGGGACATGCAACTATGACCACCCTAGAAAATGCCATGCCCATATGACAACAGGAAAATGCAAACTCCCTTCCTGTAAGCTTTTTCACCCTGAAATGTGTACCTCTTCAGTACAGGAAAGACTGTGCTATAACTTAAATTGCCAGGCATACCATCTAAAGGGGACAAAAAGATACAAAACATCCAGGCCATGGGAAAACCTGGGTAGCCACAGCCACTCAAAAGGGAGAGGTTTTTTAGTGCCAGGAAGGAAAAAAAACTGACAGGAAATGGCAGAAATCGTACACCAAATCCAGTCATTCCTGGAGTGGAACCACAGTCGATGGCCTCCACTCCAAACCAACAGATACAGATACTAATGCCGGAAAAAAAATCCCCCCCCAGTACCAACAATACCACCAGTCCGATAACATTCTTCTTTGCAAATATACAGGGTCTAAAGCCAGCAACAAACAACAAAATACCTTTCATCCGTGGACTGCTTGCAGAGGCAAAGGCAATGTTCGCGGCTTTCACTGAGACCCACATAAAGGATCACTTGGACAACGAAATATGGATCCCAGGTTACACCCTATACAGATGTGACAGAGTGAACAGGCAAAAGGGGGGGGGGGTTGGCCTGTACATTGCAGAGTCACTTGTTTGCACAGAACTGCTTAATGCCTCAAATGACGTAGTGGAAGTTTTAGCAGTAAAGGTCGAGAACCAAAACCTAGTCATTGTGGTAGTCTACAAGCCTCCGGATGCAACATCCCAGCAATTCCAGGAACAGCTGTTAAAAATTGACCACTGTCTGGAAAATCTTCCAGCTCCTGCACCCAACATCTTGCTCCTGGGGGATTTCAACTTAAGGCACCTAAAATGGAGGAATATAGCAAATAATATTGTTGCAGTAATAACACCAGGAGGCAGCTCTGATGAAAACTCACACTCACACGAGCTTTTAAATCTCTGCACAAAATTCAATTTAAACCAGCAAATAATAGAGCCTACTAGACTGGAGAATACACTAGACCTCATCTTCACTAACAATGATGATCTGATAAGAAATGTCACCATATCAAAAACAATATACTCAGATCACAACATAAATGAGGTTCAGACATGTATGCGTGGAGCCCCAGACCGACAAAATGAGACTAGTCACGAGGGAGCATTCACCAAATTCAACTTCAATAACAAAAACATAAAGTGGGACCAAGTAAACCAAGTCCTAACCGATATAAGCTGGGAAGATATACTAAGCAACACAGACCCAAACTTATGCCTAGAACAGATTAACTCGGTGGCACTCGATGTATGCACAAGGCTTATTCCTCTAAGAAAAAGGAGGAGTAGATGTAAAATAGAAAGAGACAGGCGCTCCCTTTACAGGCGACGGAAAAGAATAACAGAGCGGCTAAAAGAAGTCAATATATCTGAAATGCGCAGGGAGACACTGGTCAGAGAAATAGCAAGCATCGAACTTAAGCTAAAAGAATCCTTTAGGAGTCAGGAATCGCGGGAAGAACTAAAAGCTATAAATGAAATCGAAAGAAACCCAAAGTATTTCTTCTCCTATGCCAAATCAAAATCGAGAACAACGTCCAGTATTGGGCCCCTACTTAAACAAGATGGGTCCTACACAGATGACAGCAAGGAAATGAGTGAGCTACTCAAGTCCCAATATGACTCAGTTTTTAGCAAGCCGCTAACCAGACTGAGAGTCGAAGATCAAAATGAATTTTTTATGAGAGAGCCACAAAATTTGATTAACACAAGTGTGGCATGCAAAGAGTACGTAACCTTTATTCGGCGCATGGACACACCCTCATTTACAGGCTATCTCCCCCAACCAGCGAACCAGGTTGCTAAGAGTTGATGATGGGGCCCCATCGTTCAACTAGTGACCAGGTTCTAGCCAATAAGAAGGTGGGATTGGCAATCGCAGAGGTTATGTGGATACCGCTCTCCTGTCTGCCCTTGTCATTCCCACTCTAGAGCTGGTTGAAGCACGGTCTGCTATCTTGTGGCTTCTATTTCTGCCTTGCTTACCGTGGAGTGCACTATATTTATCACTGTACATAGTGTACATATTGCTGTTCTAAATTGGTGAAGGATAATATAAGTCTAAACTTTTCTACTGTGTTTATTTGCTCCCATTACACCTGGGATAACAGGCCATTTGAAATCCTAGGTTGTAATATGGGTAGCCTGTCCGAGAGCTGGACTTAGAGAAACGGTTGAGCTTAGGGTGAAGCTTGTAGCAGGAACATTGTGTAGCTTGCTGTTTCGCTTCGCTTTACAAATTTTGCGTGTCAGTTGCTTATTATCAGCCTTGCTATTGTGTGATCGTTCAACAGCTCGCTACTAGCTTGTTCAGTGTGCTCGCTTCGCTACGGTCAATCTTGTGTGCAGTCGGCTTTGCTTGTATGCGTATTCTGCAATCGTACTGTGCATAGCTAAGCGTGTTCTGCAAATTAACGTGTTACGTTGGGGTATTCGTACTGTGCATAGCGAATAACTTATGCCACCTAGACGAGTCAGACGCCTGGTGTCGGCATATACTTTGCATAACCTACCTAAATTGTCCCTACAGCGTTGTTGGCAAATTGCTCGTTCCATTGGCATTCCCTATAAACGCACTCTTACAGCTGCGCAACTGCGTTCACTTATTGCTGACATACTTATTGAAGAAGAGATGGCACATCAAACTCCTCCCTCTACGGGAGCTAGGGAAAAAACTCTTATGTTCTCGCATGAGGAAGATGATACACCTACGGAGCAAAATGGTCAGTATGGTGCAGCTGGGTTGTCTCGAGGTGAATCAGCGTCGTTGGCACTTGAGCTGGCAAAAATCACGCTGGAGCAAACTAGGGAACAGAGAGCATTCGCAAGGGAAGAATTTGATAGGGAAAGAGAAAGGAGGCAGTTTTCGCATTCTGTAAACGATTTCAGTTTACAAAAAGCAGTACAGCTTGTTCCCCGCTTCAATGAGGCCAAACCAGAGCAATTTTTCGAAAGCTTCGAAAATCAGGCTCGAGCCTTGAGGTGGCCGGAACAGCACTGGGCAGCGTTGGTTCATACAGCATTATTGGGTAAGGCACAGGAATTTACGTCGGTATTAACTGACGCTGAATTCTCTGATTATCAAGTAGTGAAGACCACAGTGTTGGGAGCATATACATGTATCCCAGCTAAATATCGTAAGACCTTCAAATTGAACAGGCGGCAGCTTGGTCAATCCCTGGTGGACTTTGTGAGACAGCAAACCAAAGCTTTTACCAGCTGGTATAA
Source organism: Cherax quadricarinatus (assembly GCF_038502225.1). Lineage (NCBI taxonomy): Eukaryota > Metazoa > Arthropoda > Malacostraca > Decapoda > Parastacidae > Cherax > Cherax quadricarinatus. The sequence continues at coordinate 92,808 of NW_027195939.1, read as the reverse complement.
AGCGAGTGGTGTCTCTAACTTTGAGGAGCTGGTGCAGCTTATTCTGATTGATAACCTGCTGGAGTCTGTGGGACCAGAGGTTCGTGTCTTTCTGCAGGATCGTGACTTAACCACTGCATTGGAGGCGGCCAGGTTGGCTGATACCTTCGAAACGAACCGCTCCTTGTCCGAGCGGTCCCGTCTCTCTTTTCAACAGTCTGGCGTGAGCAGAGATCGACAACATTGGAGAATGAAGTGCCAGCCGGAGGGAGAGCGTCTACGTCATCCAACCAAGTCACCTGGTGAGCCACGCTTCTCAACATATGGTCCCCCTGCGGAGAGGCAAACTACTTATGGAGCATCTCGACAACAATATCCAGAGAGGCACCAGCCAGAACGACACCACTTGCAACGTCATCAGGGAGTAAAGGGCAAGCCTGTCGTCTGCTTCAGGTGCAATAAAGTAGGTCACATCAGTTCCAACTGCCCCCAAAAACCTCAACCCATCGGGAAAATCTCTAATATCCCTAGTAACATGTCCCCTAGAGAAGTAGAAAAAGGTATGGCCCCTTATTATTGCGAAAGTCTTATTTCCCTTCAGGAAAACTCAGAACCAACTAAAGTAAATACCTTTAGAGATACTGGAGCATATTGCTCACTTGTCAGAGAAGGAATATTACCCCTTTCAGAGAATACTTCCTTGAATTCCTCAGTTTTATTGGAAGCCTATGGAGGAGCTATATATTCAGTTCCTTTGCATAAAATTTATGTACAGTGCAAATATTACACTGGGTACTTGACTGTAGGTATCTCAAAAGGATTTCCCATGAAAAATGCCATGTTATTACTGGGTAATAACATTACTACTGTTACTTCGTGTCCTGAACCTATAATGATTAATGCTTCTCCAGTGTTGGCCATAACTCGGGCAACATCCCAAGGGTTGTCTGGGGAGAATGTTGACCTATCCTTGGACGACTCCGATCTCGGAATAGCCACGTTGTTTTATGAGACACACCGGCCGGAGTCTCGTAAATCAAGTGAACAGACCCCGATCAAGCCTTCCTATTCCCAGGTTGCAGGATTGCCAGATGTCTCTGTTTCCATGCCCGAGGGACTGTCCTTCCGGGAGGAACAACGAAAGGACCCTTCTTTAAAATTCGCTTTTCAGGCAGCCATGGGTAAATCCTCTTGGGGTCATCCAGTCAAGTATGAAGTTAAAAATGATTATTTGGTTTGCACTGAGACTGGTAAGGAGAAAGAGGGCCGGCAATTATACGACAGGTTAGTGGTTCCAACCAAGTATAGACCTCAGATATTAAATATAGCTCATAATACGTCATCAGGAGGTCACTTAGGAATTACAAAAACCTTGTATAGAATCACAAAAGAATTTTATTGGCCAAAATTAAAGAAAGATGTGAAGAATCATATTAGGTGTTGCCGAGAATGTCAGCAAGTTGGAAAACCTGGACATTCCATTAAACCTGCACCTCTCCAACCCATACCTGCTGATGGAGAACCTTTTGCAGATTTAATTATAGATTGTGTAGGTCCACTACCTAAGTCAAAGTCTGGAAATCAGTATTTATTTACAATTATGGATAAAGTAACCAGATATCCTGAAGCGATCCCAATGCGTAGTATCAATACTAAAGCTATTCTCAAAGCTTTAACAAAATTCATTTCTTGTTTTGGCATTCCTAAAACTATACAAAGTGATCAAGGTACTAACTTCACTGCCAAAGCATTTAGGGAAGTATTAACTAGGTTAGGGATAATTCACAACTTATCCACTGCCTATCACCCTCAGTCCCAAGGCGCCTTGGAAAGATTCCACCAAACATTAAAAACAATGATGAGAAGTTTTTGCATGCACTTTCCGACAGATTGGGATGAATCTCTACCTTTGTTGCTGTTCTCAGTACGAGAGACGGTGCAAGAGTCTACAGGGTATAGTCCGTTTGAGCTGATCTTTGGGCACAATGTACGAGGTCCTCTTCGGGTGCTCAAAGAAGGATGGATGGGAGAAGACGTAAGCTCAGCACTCTACAACCCGTCTTCAAGGTTGCAGGTGGCACGTGAGTTAGCCACGGCTAACCTAAAGATAGCTCAAAGTAAGATGAAACAGAGGTATGACAAAAGTGCACAATTCCGCTCCTTCCATCCAGGAGACAAGGTGTTGGTGCAGGAACCTATACCTGGCCACACCTTGAAAGCTAGATATACGGGACCTATGCAGATTGTAAGTAGATTATCTGATTTAAATTATGTGGTAGCTCCCATTGATAAGACCTCAAAAACAAAAACTTACCACATTAATCAAATCAAGGCCTTTCATACACCAGATAAAGTCCCAGTAATGACTCTGTCCTCTACCTCTGAGGACGACTCTGACTCTTTGCACTCTATCTCTGAAATTAATACTAAACTTTCAAATTCTGTCCTCCTCAAGGATCCTAGCCCGTTAATGGATGGATTATCTGAAATACAAGCAACCAACTTAACTGAGCTTCTACAGTCATATCCTAATATTTTTTCGGATGTGCCGAAAAAATGTACGTTAGGTTACCATGATGTAGATGTGGGAAAATCTAAACCAATTAAACTCTCCCCCTACAGAGCTAATCCTGAAAAGCAAAGGCTACTTCAGCAGGAAGTAGACTTCTTGTTAGAACATGGTTTAGTGGAGGAGTCATCTAGTCCATGGGCTTCACCGTGCATCCTAGTAAAAAAGGCTGATGGAGGGTTTCGTATGTGCACAGACTACCGTAAAGTGAACGAGGTCACAATCACAGATGCTTACCCTCTTCCTCGTCTGGATGACGTAATTGACTTTGTGGGTAAGGCTACTTTTGTGTCCAAATTAGATCTCCTTAAAGGTTACTATCAGGTACCTTTGACAGATAAGGCGAAGGAAATCTCTGCCTTCGTGATTCCAGGAGGTCATTATCAGTATACAGTTACCCCCTTCGGAATGAAAAATTCCCCCTCTTCATTCCAGAAACTCATCCATCAGGCTATTAAAGGACTTGAAGGCACGGCAGCATACCTAGATGATATTGTTGTGGTGTCTGATACTTGGGATCAACACCTACTTAGACTTAAAGCTCTGTTTGAGACCTTTAAGAATTCCCAATTAACAGTTAATTTATCTAAATCTTCCTTTGGCCAGGCCACTATCACTTTTCTAGGCCATGAAGTAGGTAGTGGTAATGTTGCACCTAAACTTGCTAAAGTTCTTTCGATTAAAGATTATCCAGTTCCTCATGATAGGAAATCTCTTCAACGTTTCCTAGGCATGATAGGATTTTACAGAAGATTCTGTAAGAATTTCTCAGATATTGTAGCCCCTCTTACCTCTCTTACCAGTCATAAAGTTCCCTTTAATTGGACGTCAGATTGTAACACTGCTTTTAATAAAGCAAAAAGATTATTGTGCTCTGCACCCATTCTCCTGTCTCCAGACTTCTCCAAACCTTTTTCATTACAGGTTGATGCTTGTGAGTCTGGGGTTGGGGCGGTACTATTACAAATCGGGAACAAGGAGCTGCAGCCAATCGCATACTTTTCAGCTAAGTTCCAGCCACATCAGAGAGCTTACTCTACCATTGAAAAAGAAGCCCTCGCGCTGGTAATGGCTTTGGAACATTTCGATGTTTATGTGGGCCAGACATCGCAGGTGGTCACAGTCTACAGTGATCACAACCCGTTAGTCTATCTCCAAGCCATGAAGAATCACAACACAAGGCTTATGCGTTGGACGCTCAGGCTGCAGCCCTACAACCTAAAAATAAATTACATTGCCGGCAAAGAAAATGTGTTGGCAGACTCTTTGTCAAGAGTCTAGTTTAATATTTTATTTAGGTTAGGATGTATTTGTGGTAACCCCCCTTTCAAGCTCTTTTTTTTATCCCCTGATGTGGGGTTTTTTTTTAGTGAGGGGATACGGGCTACCGTCCGCTTGTATCTTGGACCTATGTTGGCCTATCTGACTGCTGTCTCACTCTGAGTTTAGGGTTTGGCTTTTGGTCACTAGGAAAGCTGAGCTCTATCTAAGAGTTGGATGGTGGAGAGGATAGGCGGTCCCATTATTTGGTGCCATGGCGGCACGGTTACCACTGGGAGGTGGCAGCCTAATCCTGAGCCTTCTCGGGGGTGGGGGTGTGGCATGCAAAGAGTACGTAACCTTTATTCGGCGCATGGACACACCCTCATTTACAGGCTATCTCCCCCAACCAGCGAACCAGGTTGCTAAGAGTTGATGATGGGGCCCCATCGTTCAACTAGTGACCAGGTTCTAGCCAATAAGAAGGTGGGATTGGCAATCGCAGAGGTTATGTGGATACCGCTCTCCTGTCTGCCCTTGTCATTCCCACTCTAGAGCTGGTTGAAGCACGGTCTGCTATCTTGTGGCTTCTATTTCTGCCTTGCTTACCGTGGAGTGCACTATATTTATCACTGTACATAGTGTACATATTGCTGTTCTAAATTGGTGAAGGATAATATAAGTCTAAACTTTTCTACTGTGTTTATTTGCTCCCATTACACCTGGGATAACAGGCCATTTGAAATCCTAGGTTGTAATAACAAGCCTATCCGATGTTATCCTGACGCCAAATGACTTCGAACAGGCGATAAATGACATGCCCATGCACTCTGCCCCAGGGCCAGACTCATGGAACTCTGTGTTCATCAAGAACTGCAAGAAGCCCCTATCACGAGCCTTTTCCATCCTATGGAGAGGGAGCATGGAGACGGGGGTCGTCCCTCAGTTACTAAAAACAACAGACATAGCCCCACTCCACAAAGGGGGCAGTAAAGCAACAGCAAAGAACTACAGACCAATAGCACTAACATCCCATATCATAAAAATCTTTGAAAGGGTCCTAAGAAGCAAGATCACCACCCATCTAGAAACCCATCAGTTACACAACCCAGGGCAACATGGGTTTAGAACAGGTCGCTCCTGTCTGTCTCAACTACTGGATCACTACGACAAGGTCCTAAATGCACTAGAAGACAAAAAGAATGCAGATGTAATATATACAGACTTTGCAAAAGCCTTCGACAAGTGTGACCATGGCGTAATAGCGCACAAAATGCGCGCTAAAGGAATAACAGGAAAAGTCGGTCGATGGATCTATAATTTCCTCACTAACAGAACACAGAGAGTAGTCGTCAACAGAGTAAAGTCCGAGGCAGCTACGGTGAAAAGCTCTGTTCCGCAAGGCACAGTACTAGCTCCCATCTTGTTCCTCATCCTCATATCCGACATAGACAAGGATGTCAGCCACAGCACCGTGTCTTCCTTTGCGGATGACACCCGAATCTGCATGACAGTGTCTTCCATTGCAGACACTGCAAGGCTCCAGGCTGACATCAACCAAATCTTTCAGTGGGCTGCAGAAAACAATATGAAGTTCAACGATGAGAAATTTCAATTACTCAGATATGGTAAACATGAGGAAATTAAATCTTCATCAGAGTACAAAACAAATTCTGGCCACAAAATAGAGCGAAACACCAACGTCAAAGACCTGGGAGTGATTATGTCGGAGGATCTCACCTTCAAGGACCAAAACATTGTATCAATCGCATCTGCTAGAAAAATGACAGGATGGATAATGAGAACCTTCAAAACTAGGGAGGCCAAGCCCATGATGACACTCTTCAGGTCACTTGTTCTATCTAGGCTGGAATATTGCTGCACTCTAACAGCACCTTTCAAGGCAGGTGAAATTGCCGACCTAGAAAATGTACAGAGAACTTTAACGGCGCGCATAACGGAGATAAAACACCTCAATTACTGGGAGCGCTTGAGGTTTCTAAACCTGTATTCCCTGGAACGCAGGAGGGAGAGATACATGATTATATACACCTGGAAAATCCTAGAGGGACTAGTACCGAACTTGCACACGAAAATCACTCACTACGAAAGCAAAAGACTTGGCAGACGATGCACCATCCCCCCAATGAAAAGCAGGGGTGTCACTAGCACGTTAAGAGACCATACAATAAGTGTCAGGGGCCCGAGACTGTTCAACTGCCTCCCAGCACACATAAGGGGGATTACCAACAGACCCCTGGCAGTCTTCAAGCTGGCACTGGACAAGCACCTGAAGTCAGTTCCTGATCAGCCGGGCTGTGGCTTGTACGTTGGTTTGCGTGCAGCCAGCAGCAACAGCCTGGTTGATCAGGCGCTGATCCACCAGGAGGCCTGGTCACAGACCGGGCCGTGGGGGCGTTGACCCCCGAAACTCTCTCCAGGTAAACTCCAGGTAAATGACGGTCTACTGGATTCACTTTTAATTTTGTTTTACATACCCTACCAAACTCATCCACCAACCTCTGCAACTTCTCTTCAGAATCTCCTAAAGCACAGTATCATCAGCAAAGAGCAACTGTGACAACTCCTACTTTGTGTTTGATTCTTTATCTTTTAACCCCACACCTCTTGCCAAGACCCATGCATTCAATTCTCTTACAACCCCATCTATAAATATATTGAACAACCATGGTGACATCACACATCCTTGTCTAAGGCCTACTTTTACTGGGAAGTAGGTCTTAGACAAGGATGTGTGATGTCACTGTGGTTGTTCAATATATTTATAGATGGGGCTGTAAGAGAAGTGAATGTGTGGGTCTTGGCAAGAGGTGTAACAGTAGTTTAATTAACCTGTTGAGAGGGTTAGTGAAAATATTTCAGACTGAGGATAACTAATCATGACTTTTTAAGGTCTTATTTAAGCTACCCTACACTAGAGGATGTAGCGAGAACCATACCATCGAAGAGGGGAAAACAACATAACACACTTTAACAATGACAATGAAAGTTCAAGAATGGTAAATGAATTACACAATTCATCTGTACAAGAGGTGAAGTCTAAAGCAGCAGATTCCCAGAGGAATTTATACTGATGAAAGACAGGAGACAGGTGCTACCCAAGGTAAACATGGCCAGTGATATATAGTGTCAAGGACTGCAACTGATTTGGGCAAATAAATGCCTGCAAATTTTTGCACCTATTTCCACACTGCACTCCTAGAATTGTTAGAATTCAAAATTTAAATATTAGTCCACCAAAAAGCATACCTGGCTGCTCATATAACACATCTGCCATGAATTATTGCTTTTTTGAAATCTAGATAGTAGACAGCAGCCCAACTGTATCTATACAGTACCTGCCCCATGTTGCACTTTCGAGTCAGATGGTCACAGCACAATCTAGTGATCACTAGGGAGTACTTTTATGAAAAGGCTTCACTGAGGTTTGTTAAATGACAATTCTAGTGGATGAAAGAAGTAACAAAAAATGCTCTACAATGGGTAAAGCACCTGAGGTTGGAGAAAGAAGAGAGGTGTAGTGTGTAAAGAAAGTCAACTTCATAATTTTAATTTGTCATATTAGATAATGATGGTTATAGTAATGATAATTAGGAATAATAGGGAAGTGGTTACTATTAGAGTGTATTAGGATAATTTGCCATCACTTAATCAAAGTCCAGTGCTACAGTTGAGTAAATCAGTAGATCAATACATGACGAGTATTAGTTCAAAAAACAACATGGACTTCAGACCTGGTATTCAAAATGCATAGTAAAAGTGGTTTAAAATGACTCCAGTAGGTCACATGAGTCACAATAAGACCCACACTATAGAAAATAATGGTATTTAAAATATAAAATAATCAGTGATTGAGAAAAGAATGAAACTAGGAATTATAGGTCATCTGAAAATAAACAGAGAATGAGAAACATACAAAATGCATATTGTGTATAAATTATCTTGAACGTTGACTCGTGTATAATGAAGTCAACTTTGAGTAAACATTCTTGTACATATACAGTGGACCCCCGCATAGCGACTTTAATCCGTGCAAGAGGGCTGATTGTTATGCGAAATGATCGGTATGCGAATGAATTTTCCCCATAAGAAATAATGGAAATCAAATTAATCCATGCAAGACACCCAAAAGTATGAAAAAAAAAAAATTTACTACATGAAATGTTAATTTTAATACACACAAACTGAAAAAGGCATGCACAATTACATGACACTTTTATTGAAGATCTGGTGATGATTGATGGGATGGGAGGAGGGGAGAGAGAGTGTTAGTGTTTAGAAGGGGAATCCCCTTCCATTAAGATTTGAGGTGTCGAGTCCTTTTCTGGGGTTACTTCCCTTCTTTTAATGCCACTAGGACCAGCTTCAGAGTCACTGGACTTCTTTCGCACAACATAATTGTCCATAGTGGCCTGTACCTCTCGTTCCTTTATGACTTCCTTAAAGTGTTTCACAACATTGTCAGTGTAATAATCACCAGCACGGCTTGCAATAGCTGTGTGAGGGTGATTCTCATCCATAAAGGTTTGCACTTTCAGCCACATTGCACAGATTTCCTTAATCTTTGTAGTAGGCGACTTCTTCAATTTCTCTCTCCCCTCCTCTGAACCAGTTTCCTCAGGTCTGGCCTCTTGCTGTTGAAGTTGATCTATCAGCTCATCAGTGGTTAGTTCTTCATTGTCCTCCTCCACCAACTCTTCCACATCATCCCCACTAACCTCCAACCCCAAGGACTTTCCCAATGCCACAATGGATTCCTCAACTGGCATAATCCTCTCAGGGTTAGCCTCAAACCCTTCAAAATCCCTTTTGTCTACACATTCTGGCCATAGTTTCTTCCAAGCAGAGTTCAAGGTCCTCTTAGTCACTTCCTCCCAAGCCTTACCTATAAGGTTTACACAATTGAGGATATTAAAGTGCTCTCTCCAAAACTCTCTTAGAGTCAGTTGAGTTTCTGAGGTCACTACAAAGCACCTTTCAAACAGAGCTTTTGTGTACAGTTTTTTGAAGTTTGCAATAACCTGCTGGTCCATGGGCTGCAGGAGAGGAGTGGTATTAGGAGGCAAAAACTTCACCTTAATGAATTTCATGTCCCCATAAAGTCGCTCTGCCACGTCTGTAGGATGACCAGGGGCATTGTCTAACACCAGGAGGCACTTAAGTTCTAATTTCTTTTCAGTTAGGTAATCTTTCACATTGGGGGCAAATGCATGGTGTAACCAGTCATAGAAAAAGTCCCTAGTGACCCATGCCTTACTGTTTGCCCTCCACAGCACACACAAATTCTCCTTGAGGACATTCTTTTGCCTGAACGGTCTGGGAGTTTCAGAGTGATACACTAATAAAGGCTTCACTTTGCAATCACCAGTAGCATTGGAACACATCAACAAAGTAAGCCTGTCTTTCATAAGCTTATGTCCTGGGAGTGCCTTTTCCTCCTGAGTAATGTAGGTCCTGCTTGGCATTTTCTTCCAAAACAGGCCTGTTTCATCACAATTAAACACTTGTTCAGGTTTCAGTCCTTCACTGTCTATGTACTCCTTGAATTCCTGCACATATTTTTCAGCTGCTTTGTGGTCCGAACTGGCAGCCTCACCATGCCTTATCACACTATGTATGCCACTACGCTTCTTAAATCTCTCAAACCAACCTTTGCTGGCCTTAAATTCACTCACATCATCACTAGTTTACCTGGAGTTTACCTGGAGAGAGTTCCGGGGGTCAACGCCCCCGCGGCCCGGTCTGTGACCAGGCCTCCTGGTGGATCAGAGCCTGATCAACCAGGCTGTTGCTGCTGGCTGCACGCAAACCAACGTACGAGCCACAGCCCGGCTGATCCGGAACTGACTTTAGGTGCTTGTCCAGTGCCAGCTTGAAGACTGCCAGGGGTCTGTTGGTAATCCCCCTTATGTGTGCTGGGAGGCAGTTGAACAGTCTCGGGCCCCTGACACTTATTGTATGGTCTCTTAACGTGCTAGTGACACCCCTGCTTTTCATTGGGGGGATGGTGCATCGTTTGCCAAGTCTTTTGCTTTCGTAGTGAGTGATTTTCGTGTGCAAGTTCGTTACTAGTCCCATCTCTCCCTCCTGCGTTCCAGGGAATACAGGTTTAGGAACCTCAAGCGCTCCCAATAATTGAGGTGTTTTATCTCCGTTATGCGTGCCGTGAAAGTTCTCTGTACATTTTCTAGGTCGGCAATTTCACCTGAAGTGAAAGGTGCTGTTAGTGTGCAGCAATATTCCAGCCTAGATAGAACAAGTGACCTGAAGAGTGTCATCATGGGCTTGGCCTCCCTAGTTTTGAAGGTTCTCATTATCCATCCTGTCATTTTTCTAGCAGATGCGATTGATACAATGTTATGGTCCTTGAAGGTGAGATCCTCCGACATGATCACTCCCAGGTCTTTGACGTTGGTGTTTCGCTCTATTTTGTGGCCAGAATTTGTTTTGTACTCTGATGAAGATTTAATTTCCTCATGTTTACCATATCTGAGTAATTGAAATTTCTCATCATTGAACTTCATATTATTTTCTGCAGCCCACTGAAAGATTTGGTTGATGTCCGCCTGGAGCTTTGCAGTGTCTGCAATGGAAGACACTGTCATGCAGATTCGGGTGTCATCTGCAAAGGAAGACACGGTGCTGTGGCTGACATCCTTGTCTATGTCGGATATGAGGATGAGGAACAAGATGGGAGCGAGTACTGTGCCTTGTGGAACAGAGCTTTTCACCATAGCTGCCTCGGACTTTACTCTGTTGACGACTACTCTCTGTGTTCTGTTAGTGAGGAAATTATAGATCCATCGACCGACTTTTCCTGTTATTCCTTTAGCACGCATTTTGTGCGCTATTACGCCATGGTCACACTTGTCGAAGGCTTTTGCAAAGTCTGTATATATTACATCTGCATTCTTTTTGTCTTCTAGTGCATTTAGGACCTTGTCGTAGTGATCCAATAGTTGAGACAGACAGGAGCGACCTGTTCTAAACCCATGTTGCTTTGGGTTGTGTAACTGATGGGTTTCTAGATGGGTGGTGATCTTGCTTCTTAGGACCCTTTCAAAGATTTTTATGATATGAGATGTTAGTGCTATTGGTCTGTAGTTCTTTGCTGTTGCTTTACTGCCCCCTTTGTGGAGTGGGGCTATGTCTGTTGTTTTTAGTAACTGTGGGACGACCCCCGTGTCCATGCTCCCTCTCCATAGGATGGAAAAGGCTCGTGATAGGGGCTTCTTGCAGTTCTTGATGAACACAGAGTTCCATGAGTCTGGCCCTGGGGCAGAGTGCATGGGCATGTCATTTATCGCCTGTTCGAAGTCATTTGGCGTCAGGATAACATCGGATAGGCTTGTGTTAATCAAATTTTGTGGCTCTCTCATAAAAAATTCATTTTGATCTTCGACTCTCAGTCTGGTTAGCGGCTTGCTAAAAACTGAGTCATATTGGGACTTGAGTAGCTCACTCATTTCCTTGCTGTCATCTGTGTAGGACCCATCTTGTTTAAGTAGGGGCCCAATACTGGACGTTGTTCTCGATTTTGATTTGGCATAGGAGAAGAAATACTTTGGGTTTCTTTCGATTTCATTTATGGCTTTTAGTTCTTCCCGCGATTCCTGACTCCTAAAAGATTCTTTTAGCTTAAGTTCAATGCTTGCTATTTCTCTGACCAGTGTCTCCCTACGCATTTCAGATATATTGACCTCTTTTAGCCGCTCTGTTATTCTTTTCCGTCGCCTGTAAAGGGAGCGCCTGTCTCTTTCTGTTTTACATCTACTCCTCCTTTTTCTTAGAGGAATAAGCCTTGTGCATACATCAAGTGCCACCGAGTTAATCTGTTCTAGGCATAAGTTGGGGTCTGTGTTGCTTAGTATATCTTCCCAGCTTATATCGGTTAGGACTTGGTTTACTTGGTCCCACTTTATGTTTTTGTTATTGAAGTTGAATTTGGTGAATGCTCCCTCGTGACTAATCTCATTATGTCGGTCTGGGGCTCCACGCATACATGACTGAACCTCAATTATGTTGTGATCTGAGTATATTGTTTTTGATATGGTGACATTTCTTATCAGATCATCATTGTTAGTGAAGATGAGGTCTAGTGTATTCTCCAGTCTAGTAGGCTCTATTATTTGCTGGTTTAAATTGAATTTTGTGCAGAGATTTAAAAGCTCGCGTGAGTGTGAGTTTTCATCAGAACTGCCTCCTGGTGTTATTACTGCAACAATATTATTTGCTATATTCCTCCATTTTAGGTGCCTTAAGTTGAAATCCCCCAGGAGCAGGCATTTTTTTAATTAAATCCTCATGCAACTTCCTAGCCTTTTCGCTTATGATCGCTTGAGAGACGCTATCTCCTGCTAGCTGTTTTTCATTTATCCACACCAATAAGAGTCTCTCAACATCTTCCATCACTTGTGATCTCTGTTTCGAAAACACAGTTAAACCTTTGGCAAGAACAGCTTCCTTGATTGCCTTTCTGTTGCCCACAATAGTAGCAATGGTTGATTTGGGTTTCTTGTACAACCTGGCCAGGTCGGCGACACGCACTCCACTTTCATACTTATCAATGATCTCTTTCTTCATCTCTATAGTAATTCTCACCCTTATTCCTGTAGGGTTGGCACTAGAAGCTTTCTTGGGGCCCATGGTCACTTATTTTCCAGATAAATCACCAGAAACACTGTAATAATACGAAATGTTCCGATTGTATGCTTGTATGTTACCGCGGAGGCTGGCTGGTAAACAATGCCACCGGCGGCACATGTGAGGCTGGCTAAGGGCGCACATTGGACGCGTCTCGGACGAAGAGTGGTGAGCGGGTTTTTGGGCGGTATGCGAGGCAAAATTTTTGCGATAAAAGCGAGCGGTATGCGGATTGAACGTTATGCGATGCGTACGGTATGCGGGGGTCCACTGTATAAGACTATGCTAGAAGTGGTCTTACATTGTAGGAAACATCAGGGAAAGGATGAATAGACTGTTAAAGAATGTAGCCCAAGAGAGGAAAGTTGTGGAAAAAGACACTTATGTACAGTTCAGGACATTTATTAAAGGAAACGTTTTGCCACGAGTGGCTTCTTCAGTCCTAATACAGAGAAAACTAAGAAAACATATATATATATAGTGGCAGGAGTCGGGTGAGGTGATGCGTGGGTAGAGGTGGTAGTAGTAGTAGTAGTAGTAATGGAACTAAGGAGGTGAGGCTAGAGAGGGACCTGCTGGCATCAAGTAACACCAGTTCCCAGGATGGGTAATATCCTCTTGCTTAGTAATTTTGAAATACTGTAACTACCGGATTTTTGCTTTATAGTGTTACTGACAGAAATTAGTGCAGCTTCAATGCATTTTCTCCGTCTTAAGTCGTCTTCTTTAATAACTAGTTTAGCTTCATTGAATTTCATCCGGTAGTTACAGTATTTCAAATTTACTAAGCAAGAGGATATTACCCATCCTGGGAACTGGTGTTACTTGATGCCAGCAGGTCCCTCTCTAGCCTCACCTCCTTAGTTCCATTACTACTACTACTACTACTACTACCACCTCTACCCACGCGTCACCTCACCTGACTCCTGCCACTATATATATATATATGTTTTCTTAGTTTTATCTGTATTAGGACTGAAGAAGCCACTCGTGGCGAAACGTTTCCTTTAATAAATGTCCTGAACTGTACATAAGTGTCTTTTTCCACATCTTGTCAGTATCACCATACCATTTCCTCAAGAGAGGAAAGTTTAGTTTCTTGGGGACAAAAACAACTGAAGAATAAGCATCTGGAGCTCTCCCAGATTTACCCAGTATCCAATAATATTACACTGTAAAAATAATACATAACTTATATAAACAGGCTATGAGAAGGCAGGATTAGTGTTTGTGGTGAGGGAGCAGGATTAGTAGGCTGTGAGGAGGCAGAATTAGTATGCTGTAAGGAGAGAGAATTAGTAAGCTGTGAGAAGGCAATATGAGGAGGTAAAATTAGTAGGCTGTGAGGAAGCAGGATTAGTATGCTGTTGGGAGGCAAGGTTAGTATGCTGTAAGGAGCAAGAATTAGTAAGCTGTGAGAGGGCACTATTAGAAGGCTATGAGGAGAGACAATTAGTAGGCTGTCTGGATGCATGCAAGTGGCTTTCTACAGCTTGGACTTCATATTGATTTGTGATGGTTTTTCAAGTGTTTTATAAATATTTCATGTTTATATTTTTAAGTTTATTGATTTTATTATTTAACAAGAATACAATTGTACTGCAACACAACCAAAACAATCCTATGATGTGCAAGTGGCAGCTTATGTGTATACTACCATATACTAGTATGTATCGTTATTCGAACCTCTTTTAACACAACAATTTTTTTTTTTTTTTTTTTTTTTTTTTTTTTTTTTATCTGAAAATGTTCCTTTAACCCTTTCAGGGTCCAGATGCGGGAGGATGACAGTTGGCAAACTTTACACGATCTACAATAAGTAGTGACATCTGAGGACATTTTTGGCCAAAAATAGGTTTCCCTAATTTTATTTAAGGTTTTACGATGCGAGAAATGTCCGGCCACTGGCAGATCATGAGCCATTTTAAGAACAGTCTCTCTGCATTGACTTGGAACAACTAAGATGGAATAGTCTATCTCATCTGAATTTAATTTGAATACTGACTTGTACAAGATACCTTTTGTATATTCAAATTTATATGAAAAGTTTTTCCTTTGGATAACTTGATTTTGTTTAGAGGCATTATGACAATTCTGAAGAGAAAGGCAATTACGTTGTAAATTGACAAAGGAGTCCTTCTATATATCTAAAGGCTTAAAGTCAGGGAAAATCAAAGGATGGATAGTAGGAGAAGCCTGGGCTTTGGTCTGAGCCCTAGTCAAGACATTTATGGAATCAGAGGTGATGTCTTCACTTTCATCTAACAAGTGAGCCGGTGATCCTACTACTTCGCTTTCGAGAGTAGCATCACTGGTTTTTAATCCCACATGAATCTCGCTAGACATTGTCTCATCTGAACTTTCGAGGGGCTTCTCTGACTCTACAGGAAGAGGATCTGAAAAGCTTATGTCCACCTTTGGTGATGAAAGGTCAACCTCAGAAGGAAGAATGGCACCTTTTACATTACCTATTAGTACGGAGCAAGAAGTGATGGGAGCTAGTACGGCTTCAGACCAACCTGTGAACCATTTAGACCTAATGTAACAACGAATGGTAGGAAAAGTGTCCGTACGGCCCAAGTAGTCTGAAAATATAGCAGAGGAATGAGTTTCTTTAAGATTAGGGAACAGCTTATCAGAAATGACTATACATGTGCATCCAGTGTCTCGTAAAATGGTAGATACATTAAGTCCATTAACTGTTCCTGAACAGAAGGGTGCTTGGTCATTACAGTCTTTAAAACATCTTCCAACTTTTTGGACCTTCTCAGAAGGACAATCTGGACGTTTATGTCCCTTAACACCACACAAATGACAAACAGGAATAAAAGAAGTCATTTTACTTTCCACTAGAGGTTTCGACTTCTTAAGGTCTAATGAACCCTTGCCCTTAGGGTTCGATCCCTTTAGGTCTTGATAGGAATTGTGAGCCTCAGCATACAGGTCAGCAGCCTCAGCAACTTCCTCAGCTTTAATCAGGTTACGTTCTCTGATGAATGTTCGTATCTGGTGAGGAAGAGCTGTCAGGAACTGGTCAGCAACCATGAAGTCTCTAAGAGATTCATAACTGTGATCAATTCCTGAACTCTCTATCCAAATGTAAAAAGAAACGAAAGAGTGTTACTTGTAACTGTTGAAAGTTTTGGCCAGGCTGTAAGGTGGCATACTTGAAATCTTTCTTGTAAGAATTTGTGGTTTTTTGATATGCTTTAAGGATTGCCTTCTTCAGTAGGTTATAATTGTTGTGATAGAAACACAGGCCTTATCTCTAGGCTTAACTGAACATAGAATCTTCATAGTACTTCTGCAACAACAAAATATAATGACTAGTACATCTAATAACTGCTTCTACAGGGATGGTGATGTCTTGCATATGTCAAGAGAAAAGTTATAACTACAGGCCACATACTTAAACTCACCATGTAATCTGCATCACTAATATATGGATAGAAGAGAAGAGAATCACACACCATGTGTTGGCGCCCATGACACACACCAAACTGTTGTTGTTGTTAAGGGCCCCGAGAGGTGGTGCAGTATTATCCTGCTGCTGCTCCCCACAGGAGCAGTATCACTACAATCTCCTCCTTCTAATATATCAGAGACAGTAATCTCCCAAACTGTTAGGTGGGCGACGTACACGTCCCGACCTTCGTAGCCCTTGAGCCTCTTCACCTGGTTCAATATTTTCCAGCGGGGTTTGACTAACTGCTGGAGCAGAATCCTCTATTTCCATAGGGGTAGTCTCAAGGGGCTTTCCAGGAGAAAACGAAGCATCTTTCACATCTATTGGTGTATCTTGAGATTCCACACTAATGGGGATTTCAACTGGGGCTAAATGTCTTGTAGATACTGTAGTCTCTTCACCATTTTGGTAGCGAATGTGGGCGTAATGTGGATTAGCTTGCAGGAGCTCTACCTCTTCCACTAAAGGATCCGTCTTGTTCATCCTACGGTGACTCTTCAGGAGAACGGGTCCAGGATGGCATAACCAAGTGGGCACGGAGGCTCACGTAGAGGAACGATGAATAGTTGAGGAGTCTTTCATGAGGGGTTGCATTAGTAGCTGTGCACAGCAATGATCTAATAGAGTGAAGAGCATCAGGTAGGACAGTTTGCCAGTGTTGAACAGGTAGATTGCACGACTTCAATGTCATTGTAACTACCTTCCATATAGTACCATTGAACCGCTCCACTTGACCATTGCCTTGAGGGTTGTAGCTTGTTGTTCTGCTGCAGGCAATACCTTTGCTAGCCAAAAACTCCTGAAGTTCGTTACTCATGAACGAGGATCCCCTGTCTGAATGGATATAAGCTGGCATACCAAAAATAGAGAACAACTGTGAAAGACAACTAATAACAGTTGAAGCAGTCATATTTGCACAGGGGAATACAAAGGGAAACCTTGAATATTCATCTACTATGTTAAGGAAATACCTATTCTGATTTGTGCTTGGTAGAGGTCCTTTGAAATCTATATTCAGTCTCTCGAAAGGCTGGGTGGATTTTATGAGATGAGTCTTCTCTGGCTGATGAAAGTTTGGCTTGCACTCTGCACATACTCTGCATGCTTTGATCACTTGTCACACATCTTCCACTGAGTAGGGCATGTTCTTTGATTTGACAAAATGGTACAGGCGTGTAACTCCTGGGTGACACAAAGCCTTGTGGAGCGCTGAGAGTGATTGCAAATCATGACATGCTCCTCCACAGTGGGACCTAGAGAATGCATCAGGTGAGATGTTCTCTTGACCCGGTCGGTACAGAATATCAAAGTCATAACACGATAGTTCCATCCTCCAGCGTAATATCTTGTCATTCTTTATCCTACTTTTGTGCTTCTTGTCGAACATATACATCACGGACCTTATGGTGAAATGTCTACCAGTTAAATAATGCCTCCAGTGGCGAACTGCTTCCATGATGGCCTGGGCTTCCTTTTCTACAGCAGCGTAACACTTCTCTGATCCTTGAAAAGTTCTCGAAAAGAAGGCTACTGGTCGTCCTGCCTGAGATAAGACTGCAGCAATGGCAATGTCAGATGCATCCGTTTTCACTTCGAATGGTAGGGACTCATCAATGGCTTGAACTACTGAGTTTTCAATGTCCTGTTTGAGAGTATGGAAAGTGGCTTCTGCTTCCTTTGTCACAGGAAATGTGGTGGCACTCAATGGGCGGACTTTACTTGAATAGTTGTAGATCCATTGTGAGTAATAAGCAAAGAGACCAAGAGTTCTTCGGAGTGACTTTTTGCCTTGAGGCACTGGAAGTTCCCGTAGAGGTCGTAGTCGTTCAGGGTCTGGGAATATTGAACCTCCTTCCACTACATAACCAAGGATGCTAAGCCTTTTAGTTGAAAAAGTGCACTTTTCCTCATTGTAACTGATATTTTTCTTCTTGGCGGCTTCCAAAAACTTATCAAGGTTTGCATCATGTTCCTCCTGGGTCTTGCCACAAATGGTAACATTATCTAAATACGCGTAAGTTCCCATGAGTTGCTCTTCCTGAATGAGTGAATCCATAATTCGTTGGAAGCAGGCTACCCCATTGGTGACTCCAAAAGGGACTCTGGTAAACTGATACAGGCCATCACTAGCCTGAAATGCTGTGTATGGTTTATCTTCATTCCTTATAGGGACTTGATGATAGGCATTCTGTAGATCAATTGTGCTAAACACATAGTACTGAGCAATTTTGTTCACTGTATCATCAATTCGAGGTAGAGGGTACCCATCAAGAAGTGTAAATTTATTGATTGTCTCAGAGTAATCGATAGCCAGTCTCCGTTTCCTATAATCATCTTTAACAACAACAACCTGCGCATGCCAAGGGGGAATTACTCGGTTCTATAATACCCTCCTTCAGCAGCCTCTGATTTTCTTTCTCAATGAACATCTGTTCCTCATAAGAATAGCGGTGTGACTTAGGTGATATAGGATGGCAATCCACGGTAAGATTTGCAAACAGCTTTGGTGGATCTACCCTTAAAGTGCTAAGTCCACAGACAACAAGAGGAGGCAGTTCACCCCCATATGTTAAGGTGACACTACCATGCAGCTTCTGAAAGTCCTGACCAAGGATAACATCAGAGCACAGTTGTGGCAGAATAGCTAAATGTACATCTTGATAATCCTTTCCATTAACTCTGAGATTTACCTTACAAAACCCTAAGGTCTGAATAGAGAGAGATGTTGATGCCATGGAAACGGTACCTGATGAGTGATGTACAGATGAGTGGCGTTTAACTAAGTCAAGGTTGATGAAACTCTCTTGAGCTGCCACTATCAATAAGACCATCTACTCCTGTTCCTTTGATGAATACTTTCACAACTGCCTTTGACAGTGAATTTGGAGTAGCCGCAGAAGTCACTGTTGCTAGAGTCGCATGATCACTGGAATGTGTGGAGGCACTAGCTCTTGTTGATGCATTAGCACAACATACTTTAGCAAAGTGACCTTTCATGTGGCATTTATGGCACATTGCTTCACGAGCAGGACACTTTGGACGTGGATGTCTTGAAAAACCACAAAAGAAACACACCTTACCTGCTGCTGCTGTCACTGAGGCAGGTTCCACAGTAACTTCATTGCAAGAGTCTTGGTCAGGAATTGCAGCACTTACCACTCGAGAAGGCTGAGTGGTACTGTATACTTCAGAATTCTTGTTGCCTAGTCAAAGGCAGTGGCTAAGTCTAGAGTTTTATTCTTCAATAAACGCTGCCTTATTATTAGTGATTGCAGGCCACTGATAAAAGCATCCCTGATGGACTCTTCACAATACTGAGCAGCTGTCACTGCCTGGAAGTGACAGTCCTTACCTAAAATTTTCAGTGCTTGAAGGTATTCCTCTAAGGATTCATCAATCTGCTGGCGGCGAGTTGCAAGGCGATAGCGTGCAAAGATTTCATTTGTAGGTTTAATATACTGAGACTTGAGGGTTTTGATAGCATCTTCGTAGGTATTACACTCAGAAATAGCCTCATATATCTTAGATGACACAAAATTGATGAGCAGACTTAGTTTATCTAGATCTTCTTTAGGAAGGGCTCCCAAGAAGTTTTCGAAAGTCTTAAACCAGTGCTTCCATTCCTGAGCAGCTGTTGATAAGCTGGGGTCACAGTCTAGCCTCTCAGGTTTCAGTAAACGCTCCATGTTGTGATGTAGTCTAGCGCAGGATCACCACCAGGTAGCCCAGGATTCTATGTTCAATAAATTGTTGTGATAGAAACACAGGCCTTATCTCTAGGCTTTATTGAACATAGAATCTTCATAGTACTTCTGCAACAACAAAATATAATGACTAGTACATCTAATAACGGCTTCTACAGGGATGGTGATGTCTTGCATATGTCAGGAGAAAAGTTATAACTACAGGCCACATATTTAAACTCACCATGTAATCTGCATCACTAATATATGGATAGAAGAGAAGAGAATCACACACCATGTGTTGGCGCCCATGACACACACCAAACTGTTGTTGTTGTTAAGGGCCCCGAGAGGTGGTGCAGTATTATCCTGCTGCTGCTCCCCACAGGAGCAGTATCACTACAATAATTACATATGATATCCTGTGACAAAGTTGCATAGATATTCAAAGCTGTACCAGAAAATAACATTCCTAACCTGGTAGCCCAGGTGTCAGCAGGCCATTCACAGAGGGTAGCGGTATTTTCAAACCTGATAATGTATGAAGTAATGTCTTCACCCTCTGTGAAGGGAGGTAAATTAGGTGTTGGAATATGTGCACTAGCTGCATGATGTTCAATTACTCCTTCCTCTAATTGTTGTTGTGCAAGAGTTATCTTTTTATTCTCTAATTCAAGGCGAGCTTTTTCGAGCTCGCGATCCTTTTCTCTCTATTAACTCAAGTTCTCTAGCTTTTTCCTCACGTTTTCTAGCTTTTTCCTCATGTTCTCTAGCTTTTTCCTCACATTCTCTAGCTTTTTCCTCATGTTCTTTAGCTTTTTCCTCACATTCTCTATCCTTTGCTCTTTCCTTAATTTCTCTTAATTTAACTTGTTCTTCACGTACTCTAGCTCTCTCCTCACGATAAAGTCTATCACGCTCCTTTTTGTCTTCTCTCTCTCTTTCTAACTGTCTTTCTTGGATTTCTCTCTCAATTCTCTCTCTCTCCTTTTTCTCTTCTCTTTTGATTCTCTCTCTCTCCTTTTCTTCTTCTCTTTCCCTTTCTAACTGTCTTTCTTCTCTCTCAATTCTCTCTTTTTCAAGTCTTTCCTGGATCTTAGCACTAATGAAAGATTCTAAATTTTTCCCTGTTATTCCTAACTTACTTCAAGCGTTCATCCAAAACTGGTATTCCTCCATACTGGCAAGAATAACTTAAACTATCAGGGGAAATGAAACGGATATTAAAGAAAACGGAGGGTTCAATTCCTGCTCCGCTCGAACTGTAAATAAACCAGAGGGCTCGATCCCTGCTTCAATTAAACAATATGTATTAATGAAAACGAAGGGTTCTATGCTGGCTCCGAGCAAACAGTAAGTAGAATGGGGTCACTTGACCATCCAATCTTCTCACCAACAAATCAAGTGTCCTACGACAGTTCCCTTGATAAAATAAAGAGCTCAATGAAACAAATTGTCACTGGAAAATCTCGGGTCCCTAGAGTCTAATCCTCCAAAGTGTTTCAAGCTCAAGCAAAAAGGTGGCAGAATTAAATATTATATCCTGCTTGACTTGACTTACAATAAATTGAGACTATAAAAATCACCAAATCTTTTAAATACCTGTACTGTAGTCCTACCATAGAGAATGATTACTCATGGCTGGTGGTAACCATCTGTGGTATGCGGCATTGAAGTTCCAATGGTAGATTCGAGATGGAGTTGAATCTTGATACAGTCGAGTTGATCCTGGCAAGGTCGCCACTTGTGAAGGCTTACTCAGCCCTGTAACAACTTCAGACAGTATTACCAAGGCTGGCTCCTCCTCAGGAAAATTAATGAATAGAAAAAGAACAAAAACTGACAAACATAAACACTTTATTATTTAGAAAATATAAAATATAAAACACTTATATATGAAATATTAATCCTACATTAAAGAAAATGAAAAATGAAAAATATAAATGATATCTGAATTCAACGCTAATATATATATATAAAACTTGGGTGTCTGGTGTTGGTGACACTGCGTGTTGTTGAAATCGTAGCCGTTGCCGACGATCGGGGGGGGGGGGTCGCAGGTGTTGGTGACAACCCACTAGCTCGTTCTTCACAGATTTTCTAGCCATCAATAATCCGTCCAGATGACAGGAAAGCAGGTTTTTTTCCACTGCAATGATTAAGGGTTATATCCTACTACTTGCATACACAAACAGGTAAGTGCATCAGAAATTGGGACGCCTCAGAACGTTAGTCCGTCTCCTTCAATTTCTACTCGTTGATTAGCAGGTGACCCTTTCTGTCCTTTCAAGTTGTAAAGAGAGGCAGATTACCCACTGCTTAAGAAATCACTCTCCATGATAAGTACAATACCTAAAAGATGTGGTGATTATTAAAACATTTTAACCTATCAAGACTGAAAGGACTAAGTTAATTATTGGTCAAAAGTGAAGCTTTCAACCAATAAGTCCACTAAAATATGATCAGGCGTGTACTTACAGTAGTGTTGGGAGCTGTGAGTCGAGTGATTTACTGTTTGACCGGAGCCCCACACGTCACCTTTCGGGGGGGGGGGGAAGAGGGAGGGGAAGGGATAGCGGGAGCTAGGCTGACCCTACCTTAACAAGCAGCCGGCAATCAAACTATCACTTTCGGGGAGGGGGAAAAAGGGGGGGGGGGAATAGCGGGAGCTAGACTTACCCTACCTTAACAAGTAGCCGGCAATGAAACTATTGTTACTATATACTCCCTCGTTACTCCTATCTATTGAACTTTTCCCTCACATTCATCCATTTGGGATCATTTTTGTTAGATCTAATTTCCCTACTCGGAACAAAAGTTGTCTGGGCAGCTAGAACTATGCTCTGAAAAACGTCATAATGGCAATCAAGACCACCTGCCTGACCCATAGTCAGGACATCCCAATTTAGCCCACCCAGGAAATTTTTGTCCCATGAAATTGGCCAAGCGAAAGTTTGGGACAGAGATTTGATTGCAGTTATCTGGGTATTTCCATGATATATTGAAACTAAGTGATTTGTGATCGCTTTCCCCAAGCTCATCATTAACCTCGAGATTATTAATGAATAATTCTTTGTTGGCAAGTACCAATTAGATTTTTTTCTCTGGTTGGTTCTGTCACAAGCTGTTTTAAAAAGCAATCCTGAACTGTATCAAGAAAGTCACTAGACTCAAGATTTCCTGTCACATTGTTCCAATCAATTTGTCTAAAGTTAAAATCTCCCATTAATACAACATTTTCATATCTAGATGCCTTATGAATTTCGTCCCATAACAGCTTACTGCTTGACCCAATGACTGGATTCAAAGCTGAGAGTTTCTAGGCGCCCTTAACACCCAAACGGATTATTTGGAAAAAAAAAAAAAAAAAAAAAAAGGTATCTTCTGACTGGATTCATAAGCTGACGGGGTTTTAGGTGGTCTTATCAAACACCCAAACAGAGTGGTAAGATTACCCCAAACACAAGCACATACAAGTAAAATAGTCCGCTTTAAGGAAGCTGTTAGTAGAATATACAGCAAAAAAAAAAAAAAATAAAATAACATGAAATCCTGTGTAGTCTGCAACCAAACAAACAAACAGGCTACTGAATGGATTACATGCACTTTCTGTGGGAAATTGACCCACACTCCTTGTGTAAATATTCAAGAATCATCTACAAGTGATATTAAACCAGGGAAGTGTTTTTGGGTGTGCCCAAATGAGACCGAACTGTGGAATAAAATCACATTGGTATTAAAACATGATAACATCAAAACGGCCTTCATAAAAAAATGACAGAATTCTATAACAGATGGGAAAATAAAAAAACCTGGGCCAGAGAAATATTGAAGATAAATTACCAAAAATAACTGATGAAGGCTCCATTGCTAGCACTAGTGCTGAAGATAGAAAGGAGACAGGAAGACACGCACTAATAGGGAATACAGTAGGGAATACGGTCACGAAAATCCAAGGCAAACAGAAACCAGGCCTATGCAAATTCTATGCACTTGGTTTCTGCAGGTATGGGATATCTGGAAAAAACAGATGGGACGTGCAACTTTGACCACCCCAGAAAATGCCGTGCACATATGAAAAGAGGAAAATGCAACCTCTCTTCCTGTAAGCTATTCAACCCTGAAATGTGTCACTCTTCAGTTCAGGAAAGACAGTGCTATGACTTATATTGCCAGGCACACCACCTCAAGGGTACAGAAAGACACAGAACCTGGGTAGCCACAGCCACTCCAGAGAGAGAGAGGATTCTTTTTTTAGCGCCAGGAAGGGAAAAAAGCTGGCAGGAAATGACAGAAATCGTACACCAACACGAATTTCTGGACTGGAATCACAGACGATGACCTCCACTCCAAAACAACAGATATTAGTGTCAAGAAAATAAGATCCCCCACCCATACAACCATTACCACCAATCCGACGACATTCATCTTTGCAAATATACAGGGTCTAAAGCCAGCAATGAACACCAAAATACTTTCCATACGTGGACTACTTATAGAGTCAAATGCAGTGTTCGTGGTTTTCACAGAGACCCACATAAAGGATCACTTGGACAATAAAATATGGATCCTGCGTTACAACCTATACAGATGTGAGAGAGTGAACAGGCAAAAAAGGGAGGGGGGGTTGGTCTGTATATCACTGAGTCACTTACATGCTCAGAAATACTAACTGCCTCAAGTGATGTAGCTGGAGTTTTAGCAGTAAAGATCGAGACCCATTGTGGTTGTAAACAAGCCTCCGGATGCAACGTCCCAACAATTCCAGGAACAACTTTTGAAAATTGACCACTGTCTTGAAAATGGGGGAGTTCAACCTAAGGCACCTAAAACGGACGAACATAGCAAATAATGTTGTTGCAGAGATAACACCAGGAGGCAGCTCAGATGAAAGCTCGCCCATACACGAACTTTTAATCTTTGCACCAAATTCTCCTTAAACCAGCAAATAATAGAGCCTGCATGACTGAAGAATACACTGGACCTCATCTTCACTAATAATGATGATCTGATACGAAATATATTAAAAATAATATACTCAGATCACAACATAATCGAGGTTCAGATATGTATGCGCGGAGCCCCAGACCGACAAAATGTGATCAGTCACGAGGGAGCCTTCACCAAATTCAACTTCAGTAACAAAAACATAATGTGGGACTAAGTAAACCAAGACCTAAATGATATAAACTGGGAAAATATCCTAAGCAACTCGGATCCTAACCTATGTCTTGAACAAATTAACTCTTTGTCACATGAGGTATGCTCAAGGCATATTCCCTTAAGGAAAAGGAGAACATATAAACTAGAAAGAGAAAGGCACTCATAAAATAAGAGAGCAGCTACAAGAGGCCAATACATCTGCAATACGTAGCGAGACACTGGTCGGATATATAGCAAACATCGAACTTAAACTCAAAGAATCTTACAGGAGTCAAGAAAAGCGGGAAGAACTAAAAGCCATAAAATGAAATTGAAAGAAACTCAAAGTATTTATTTTCTTATGTCAAGACTGTTCAACTGCCTCCCAGCATACATAAGGGGGATTACCAATAGACTCCTGGCTGTCTTTAAGAAAGCACTGGACAGGCACCTAAAGTTAGTACCTGACCAAACAGGCTGTGGTTCATACGTCAGCTTGCGTGCGGCCAGCAGTAACAGCCTGGTTGATCAGACCCTGATCTGCAATGAGGCCTGATCTCAAACCGAGCCGCTGGGGCATTGACCCCCGAAACCCTCTCCAGGAAAACTCCACGTAAATCAAAGTCGAGAACAACATCCAGTATTGGGCCCCTACTTAAACGGGATGGGTCCTACACAGATGAAAGCAAGGAAATGAGTGAGCTACTTAAGTCCCAATATGCCTCGGTTTTTAGCGAGCCGCTAACCGGACTGAGAGTTGATGATTTAAATTAATTTTTTATGAGAGAGACAGAACTTGTTAGACACACACCTATCTGATATTATCCTGACTCCAAATGACTTCGAAAAGGCGATAAATAACATGCTCATGCACTTTGTCACAGGCCCAGACTAATGGAACTCCGTGTTCATCAAGAACTGCAAGAAGCCCCTATCATGTGCTCTTAACATCCTATGGAGAGGGAGCATGGGCACTGGGGTTGTCCCACAATTACTAAAAACAAGAGACATAGCCCCACTCCAAACAGGGGGCAGTAAAGCAATAGCAAAGAATTACAGACCGATAGCACTAACGTCCCATACCATAAAAATCTTTGAAAGGGTTCTAAGAAGCAAGATCACCACCCATCTAGATACCCATCAGTTACACAACCCAAGGCAGCATGGGTTTAGAGGAGGACGCTCCTGTCTGTTCCAACTACTGGACCACTACTGCAAGGTCCTGGATGCTCTAGAAGACAAACAGAATGCTGATGTAATATACACAGACTTTGCAAAAACCTTTGACAAGTGTGACCGTGGTGTAATAGCACACAAAATGCGTGATAAAGGAATAACAGGAAAAGTTGGTAGATGGATCTATAATTTCCTAACAAACATAATACAAAGAGTAGTAGTCAACAGAGTAAGGTCTGAGGCGGCTACGGTGAAAAGCTCTGTTCCACAGGACACAGTAATCGCTCCTATCTCGTTCCTCATCCTCATATCGGATATAGACAGGGATATAAACCACAGAGCCGTGTCTTTCTTTGCAGATGACACCTGAATTTGCATGACAGTCTCCTCCATTGAAGACACTGCAAGATTGCAGGCGGACATCAACCAAATCTTTAAATGAGCTGCAGCAAACAATATGAAGGTCAATGATGAGAAAATTCAATTACTCGGATATGGAAAACGTGAGGAAATTAAAACTACATCTGACTATAAAACAAATTGCAACGAAACAATAGAGCAAAAACTAATGTCAAAGACCTGGGAGTGGTCATGTCAGAGGATCTCACCTGCTTGAAAAACGACAGGATGGATAATGAGAATCTTCAGAACTCTTGAGGACGCTTGTTCTCTCTAGGCTGGAATACTGCTGCACACTAACAGCACCTTTCAAGACAGGTGAAATTGCTGACCTAGAAAATGTACAAAGAACCTTCACATCACACATAACTGCGATGAAACACCTCAATTACTGGGAATGCTTGAAGTTCCTAAACCTGTACTCCCTAGAACGCAGGCGGGAGAGATACATGATCATATACACTTGGAAAACCCTAGAAGGATTAGTACCAAACCTGCACATGAAAATCACTCCCTACGTAAGCAAAAGACTTGGCAGACTATGCAACGTTCCCCCAATGAAAAGCAGGGGTGTCACTAGCACGTTAAGAGACCATACAATAAGTGTCAGGAGCCCGAGACTGTTCAACTGCCTCCCAGCATACATAAGGGGGATTACCAACAGACCCCTGGCAGTCTTCAAGCTGGCACTGGACAAGCATCTAAAGTCGGTTCCTGACCAGCCGGGCTGTGGCTCGTACGTTGGTTTGCGTGCAGCCAACAGTAACAGCCTGGTTGATCAGGCTCTGATCCACCAGGAGGCCTGGTCACAGACCGGGCCGCGGGGGCGTTGACCCCCGGAACTCTCTCCAGGTAAACTCCAGATGAATTTTATTGTGGGTAGCTGGCCAAGTGGCAAACGCGACGGTCTGGAGTTTTGAGATTCTCTGATAGCGGGTTCTATTCTCACCCTTGGTATGGTTTGTTTGCAATCATGTCATTACGATTTCGTGAGTCATGTTGACGGCTTTGGGGGGACTTGAGCTAGAGTTCGTCACGGCCATGCTAGCGGGAGATTCGTCTGTAAAAGCTTGCATTTGTGGTCACAGTGGTGCCTATGGTAACCTTCCTATGGTGTATAAATATACCTAGTTGGACGAATCTTATTGTGGCTAGTTGGCCCAGTGGCTAACGCGACGGTCTGGAGTTTTGAGATTATCTGATCGCTGGTTCTATCCCCGCCTGTGGTATGGCTTGTTTGCAATCGTGTCATTACGATTTCGTGAGCCAAGACTGTTCAACCGCCTCCCAGCATACTTAAGAGGGATTACCAATAGACCCCTGGCTGTCTTCAAGCAGGCACTGGACAGGCATTTAAAGTCAGTACCTGACCAACCGGGCTGTGGGTCGTACGTTGGACTGCATGCGGCTAGCAGTAACAGTCTGGTTCATCAGGCCCTGGTCCACCATGAGGGCTGGTCACAGACCGGGCCGCGGGGGCATTGGCCCCCGGAACTCTCTCCAGGTATACAGCAAACTATCACTACACCTCGGGAAAACGGAAGCCATACTCCTTGACACGAAACATAAATTGAAAAGGGTAAATAATTTTAATGTCTAGTGTAATGGGGAACCTATTATTACAGTAAATTCTCTGAAATATCTGGGAATCCTCTTTGACCCAAGCATGTCAAGAAAACTAATAGGGAACAATGTTGTAAAGAAAGCGGCTTCCCTACAGACAGGCACAGTGTAAGATAAGATAAGATAAGATTTCGTTCGGATTTTTAACCCCGGAGGGTTAGCCACCCAGGATAACCCAAGAAAGTCAGTGCGTCATCGAGGACTGTCTAACTTATTTCCATTGGGGTCCTTAATCTTGTCCCCCAGGATGCGACCCACACCAGTCGACTAACACCCAGGTACCTATTTGCTGCTAGGTGAACAGGACAACAGGTGTAAGGAAACGTGTCAAATGTTTCCACCCGCCGGGAATCGAACCCGGGCCCTCCGTGTGTGAAGCGGGAGCTTTAGCCACCAGACCACCGGGCCACCCACCATGTGTAGGTCTCATACACTGTATTATAGACTACTGCTCTTCATGGTACTCTGCCTTAACAAAAAAAAAAATGAAAGGCTACAAATCACCCAGAACAAAATGGTGAGATACATTCTGGACCTGGGTTTAAGAGAACATATAGGCCAGAATGAATTACAACAACTGGACATGCTGAATGTTGAAGGGAAAATAAGTCAACTGAAGCTAAATTACGTTTATACAATTGCTCACAATCAGTGTCCCCAATATCTTACTGCCAATTTTATTAAGGCACTCAACTCACACACTGAGGTCCGGAGTTTGAATCTCCGGTACGGCTGGGAATCATTAGGATGTGTTTCCATAAGGCACCTGCTGTCCCTGTTCACCCATCAGTTTAAAATGGGTACCTGGGTGTTAATCGACTGGTGTGGGACGCATCCTGGGGCAAAACTGACCTAATTTGCCCGAAATGCTTTGCATAATAAGCGACTTTCTATATAGTAGTATGTCATTGATGTCAGCTAGGCCTGTATACCTTGTGTATCTGGAGTTTACCTGGAGAGGGTTCCGGGGGTCAAGGCCTCCGCAGCCCGGTCTGTGACCAGGCCTCATGGTGGATCAGGGCCTGATCAACAAGGCTGTTACTGTTGGCCGCACGCAAACCGACGTACAAACCACAGCCTGGCTGGTCAGGTATTGACTTTAGGTGCTTCTCCAGTGCCTGCTTGAAGACAATCAGAACTGGTAATCCCCTTTATGTATACTGAGAGGCAGTTGAACAGTCTTGGGGCCCTGACGCTAATTGTGTTCTCTTTTATCGTTCAAGTGGCATCTCTGCTTTTCATTGGGGGGATGTTGCATCGTCTGCCGAGACTTGCTTTCATAGGGAGTGATTTTCGTTTGCAAGTTTGGTACTAATCCTTCTAGGATTTTCCAGGTGTATATAATCATGTATCTGTCCCGCCTGCGTTCTAATGAGTACAGGTTTAGGAACTTCAAACGTTCCCAGTAACTGAGGTGTTTTATCGCAGTTATGTGTGCTGTGAAGTTTCTCTGTACATTTTCTAGGTCAGCAGTTTCACTTGTCTTGAAAGGTACCGTTAGTGTGCAGCAATATTCCAACCTCGAGAGAACAAGCGACCTCAAGAGTGTCATCATGGGCTTGGCATCCCTACTTTTGAAGGTTCTCATTATCCATCCTCTCATTTTTCTAGCAAATGTGATTGTATCAATGTTATGGTCTTTGAAGGTGAGATCTACCACCATGATCATTCTCAGGTCTTTTACATTAGTTTATCGGTCTTTTGTGTGGTTGGAGTTTGTTTTATACTCCGATGCAGTTTTAATTTCCTCGTGTTTTCCATATCGGAGTAATTTAAATTTCTCATCATTGAATTTCATATTGTTTTCTGCAGCCCATTTAAAGATTTGGATGATGTCCGCCTGTAGTCTTGCGGTGTCTTCAGTGGAGGAGACTGTCATGCAAATTCGGGTGTCATTTGCAAAAAAAAGACAAGGCGCTGTGGCTAATATCTCTGTCTATGTCAGACATGAGGATGAGGAACAAGATGGGAGCGAGTACTGTGCCTTGAGGAACAGAGCATTTCACCGTAGCCGCCTCAGACTTGACTCTGTTTACTACTACTCTTTGTGTTCCATTTGATAGGAAATTATAGATCCATCTACTAACTTTTCCTGTTATTCTTTTATCACATATTTTGTGTGCTATTACACCATGGTCACACTTGTCAAAGGCTTTTGCAAAGTCTGTGTATATTACATCTCCATTTCGTTTGTCTTCTAGAGCACTTTGGACCTTGTCACAGTGGTCCAGACAGGAGCGACCTGCTGCAAACCCATGCTGCCCTTGGTTGTGTAACTGATGAGTATCTAGATGGGTAGCAATCTTGCTTCTTAGAACCCTTTCAAAGATTTTTATGATATGAGACGTTAGCACTATCGGTCTATAGTTCTTTGCTATTGCTTTATTTTCCCCTTTGTGGAGTGGGGCTATGTCTTGTTTTTAGAAGCTGTGGGACGACCCCTGTGTACATGCTCCCTCTCCATAGGATGTTAAGGGCACGTGACAGGGGCTTTCTGCAATTCTTGATGAACACAGAGTTCCATGTGTCTTGGCCTGGGATAGAGTGCATGGGCATGTCATATACCCTCTTTTCGAAGTCATTTGACGTCAGGATAATGTCAGATAGATTTGTGTCTACCAAATTCCGTGGCACTGTCATAAAAAATTCATTTTGGTCCTTGACTCTCAGTCTGGTTAACGGCTCGCTAAAAACTGAGTCATATTGGGATTTGAGTAGCTCACTCATTTCCTTGCTGTCATCTGTGTAAGACCCATCTTGTTTAAGTAGGGGCCCAATACTGGATGTTGTTCACAACTTGAATTTGGCATAAGAAAAGAAATACTTTGTTTTTTTTTTCTATTTCACTTATGGCTTTCAATTATTTCTGCATTTCTTGACTCCTGTAAGATTCCTTTACCTTTAATTCGATATTTGCTATTTCTCTGACCAGTGTCTCCCTACATATTGCAGATATATTGGCCCATTTTAGTCGCTCTGTTATTCTTTGCCTCCGCCTGTATAAGGAGCGCCTTTCTCTTTTTAGTTTACATCTCCTTTTTCTTAAAGGATTATGCCTTGAGCATACGTCGAGTACTACAGAGTTAATCTGTTCTAGACATAGGTTGGGATCTATGGTGCTTAGACCATCTTCCCAGTTTATATCATTTAGGACCTGATTTACTTGGTCTCACTTTATGTTCATGTTATTGAAGTTGAATTTGGTGAAGGCTCCCTCGTGACTGATTATATTTTGTCAGTCTGGGGCCCAGCGCATACATGTCTGAACCTTTATTAGGTTGTGATCTGAATATATTGTTGTTGATATGGTGACATTTCGTATCAGGTCATCATTGTTAGGGAAGATGAGGTCCAGTGTATTCTCTAATCATGTAGGCTCTATTATTTGTTGGTTTAAGGTGAATTTCGTGCAGAGATTTAAAAGCTCGTGTGTGCGAGTTTTCATCTGAGCTGCCTCCTGGTGTTATCACTGCAACAACATTATTTGCTATGTTCGTCCATTTTAGGTGCCTTAGGTTGAAACCCCCCAGGAGCAAGATATTGGGGGAAGGAGCTGGAAAATTTTCCAAACAGTGGTCAATTTTCAAAAGCTGTTCCTGGAATTGTTGGGACGTTGCATCCGGAGGCTTGTAAACTACCACAATAACCAAATTTTGGTTCTCGATCTTTACTGCTAAAACTTCAACTATATCATTCGAGGCATTTAGTAGTACCGAGCACATAAATGACTTTTAGAAATAAAGATATTATTATTATTATATTATTACACTTACTTGTGTAACTGTATTTATGTGTAAGTGTACCTAAATAAACTTATTTACTTATGGCAAACACCAACAAGTGTACAACACATTGAACTTATGTATAAGTGTAGCTAAATAAACTTACAAGAGTGAACTTGAGGTGAGAGGTTGGTGGAAGGTAGAGGTGTTTGCTCAGGGAGTAAGACACTTGACTCTGCCAGTGTTCAGTTCTCCTCGGCTCAACCTCATCTAAGTTGACAATTTAATGTTCCAGAGATAACTTGTTTTCTTTCTTATTGCCTAGCAATAAAATTATTATTATTATTATTATTATTATTTTTTTTGTTTGGTCAATATTTTGTGTTACTGAATGTTAGTGCTCAATAAAGCCTCAGTTGTGGTGGCCCTCAACAACTCTAACAACAACAACATCTAGTCAAGTTTATAAAAAGTATTTTATCTTATTTATTATTAATTTGGACATGATACATAGCTGTACAAAGAAATACAGTGGTTCTTGGACTTCTGCACCAGCCTTCGTCGGGTGTGGATGCCTCTCTCTCGCCTGAGTATCAATGACAAATTTCCCCCGTTCACTCTGGGACACTTGTCCTCATGTATTTTACCCGCCGGACACTCTACAGGAGGGACACCTGTTCGTCGGCTTACTTTCAGCCAGCTCAATTTTTCCGCTCTGCGGATAATTCTTTAACGGTCTTTGGTGGGAAGCCGGTTACTGTACTCAGGTGGGGGTGTGGGCGTCCCGCTGTGGGCTTGGCAAGGATGTCCACCGGATCTAATTGGAAACTTCATGTTTCTATCTCTATTTATAAAAGAACTTTTGTTCCTTTTCTCTCATCGTCCAGCCTTGGGCAACAATTTTTCCTCGCACCATCGAGAAGTCGGGCTCGATGCGGCTTATGCTGTCAGTGGCCCTCATAAACCCAACAAATAAAGAATAAGAAGAAAGATTTTCTTAGTTATTGTCAATATTTGAAGCTCTGGAGTAACTACCACTGTAACATTTATTTGTGAGGTAAGTAAGCATTCACTCATATTGTTATTTATTGCCACAATGTGATAAATTAGCGGAAATAATGATAATATTGATGCAACTGATCACTATATTACCAAGACCTCTTTAACTTTAGTAAGTTTATTGATGTTCAGTTAAACTTAAGTTCAGTGACACAAGTTCAGTTAATTACAATTATCATACATAGTAACATTGTAAATTACCCAAGATAACAAAAAAATTCAAAGTGATCTATTTTCTTGTAATATTATTGTTTGATCCATACAGGTTTAGTCCTCTACCATGAATGTTATAATAACAAAAGTTTTGATTGGTGAGAGAATCTTCCATATATAACTTTAGTTAAAGTATCTGTCAACATTCTAATATAATCTACTAGAGAAGAGTTCTTCCATATATAACATTAGTTAAAATATCTACTAACATTCTAACATAACCTTTTGGAGTAGAGTTCTTCCATATGTAACTTTAGTTAAAATATCGACCAACATAGCATAAAAGATCTTATACTGTTGTTTATGTTGCGTGATAACTCATCACTGACCTCACTAACTTACCATATGAAGAATAATATTTTGTTGGAATTATTAACCTGGAGGCTTGGTAACCTAGAAAACCCAGTAAAGTATACCTAGAGGGTTAGTAACCTAGAAAACCCAATAAAGTATACCTGGAGGGTTAGTAACCTAGAAAACCCAGTAAAGTATACCTGGAGGGTTAGTAACCTAGAAAACCCAGTAAAGTATACCTGGAGGGTTAGTAACCTAGAAAACCCAATAAAGTATACCTGGAGGGTTAGTAACTTAGAAAACCCAATAAAGTATACCTGGAGGGTTAGTAACCTAGAAAACCCAATAAAGTATACCTGGAGGTTTAGTAGCCTAGAAAACCCAATAAAGTATACCTGGAGGTTTAGTAGCCTAGAAAACCCAATAAAGTATACCTGGAGGGTTAGTAACCTAGAAAACCCAATAAAGTATACCTGGAGGGTTAGTAACCTAGAAAACCCAATAAAGTATACCTGGAGGGTTAGTAACCTAGAAAACCCAATAAAGGATACCTGGAGGGCTAGTAACCTAGAAAGCCCAATGAAGTATACTTGGAGGGTCAGTAACCTAGAAAACTCAATAAAGTATGACTGGAGGGTTAGTAACCTAGAAAACCCTGATGTTGGTGACTTTGCAATGTAGTGAAGTAGCTTGGTCCTTCATAATAACATCTTCATAAATGTTGTGATAAATGTTTGTGGTGAATGTTGCAGAACTGTTCTAATTGTCAAATGTTCATTTATATAATTGTTTCTCATACTTAAACCAGTAGGGCTCCACTAATATGGCAGGTTAGGTTCCAGGCTACTGCTAAAAAGCAGACATTGCCGGAAAGCAGAACGTCATTTTTGTTCCATTTATAAATGATATAAATGCCGGATAGCAAGTTTACACTAACATATATATTTAGTTAGTGACTCAGGAAATCGTAATGACACGATTGCAAACAAACCATACCACGGACGGGGATAGAACCCGCGATCAGAGAGTCTCAAAACCTCAGACCATCGCGTTAGCCACTGGGCCAGCTAGCCACAATAAGATTCATCCAACTAGGTATATTTCTACACCATAAGAAGGTTAGCATAGGCACCACTGGCTGGAGATTCGTCTGTAAAAACTTGCATCTGTGGTCACAATGGTGCCTATGCTAACCTTCCTATGGTGTAGAAATATACCAGTTGGATGAATCTTATTGTGGCTAGCTGGCCCAGTGGCTAACACGACAGTCTGGAGTTTTGAGACTCTCGGATCGCGGGTTCTATCCCCGCCTGTGGTATGGTTTATATTAAGTTAGTAATTGAACTAGGCATTAAAAAACAATGAAAAGTTAAATACACACACAGTACACTCATTACTTACCTTAAAGTATTTGTAGTCTTAATGAAGGGTGAGAGGTGAGTAATATTTATTGTAAGAGGTCAAGTGTGGTAGTATGGCCACCCCACCTACACGTAATATACATTTAATGGACCCTAGAGTGATAAAATGCAAATAGAGTACACTCATTACTTACCTTAACCCTTTCACTGTTGAGACCTCTGAACACAGACCTGCTCTCAGTGTTGAAAAGTGTTCAAAAAAAATTATTTTTTCTTACCAAAATCTTAAGAATATTTTTCTGAGTGTTTAAAAAAAAAATTTGCACTCAGTTCTTACTGAGATATAGCGGCATGAAGTAGACAGAAAGTGAACCACTGATGGCAACATCAGCGACTGCCACTCACTCGGTAATATTATTTTTACCTTTATTCCATTTTTTCTTTAATATTTTTAGTATTTTATTTTTTCAAGTAACTTTTGTGGCCTGTGAGACCAACATGATGCATAATATATATAGCCTCTCCTCACTTAGCGTTGTACTCGTTTAATGACGCCTCAGACTTACGACGGGCTCTCTGACCAGTATTCATACCTAAATAATGTATATTAGAGCTGATTTCCTCTATTCTGTACATTTCAATGTACAGTACACTACTGTATAAACATTTAAAAATATACCAGAAATGTTATAAATGGTGCAAAGGTGACATTAAAATAATTTCAAAGATGGTTGACACAAACACACTACCATTATAGTATGTTCCTCACTTAGTGATGAATTCGTTTAACGACGTGGTCTCAGGAACAGAACTCTGTCATTAAGTGAGGAGAGGCTGTATATATCCACTCATTGTATGTAACACAATAACTGCACAAATATTGTTATTATATTGTTTACAAAACCTGTTTGCACAAACCAACAATAAAAAAGTTGTTTATTACTATTGTTCTTTAATATATATACAGAGTCAACTGGACACATTCCTAGAACTTCTACAGCTTGTGGAAAGTTGTTGTTGTGTGTGGGTGGTTGAAGGTAGCCTTTGTTGTGGATGTGCTGAGAGCAGCATGGTTGGTGTCACATGACACATTACACAACCACCACCACCCATTACCCACACCGTCTTCCCCAACAAAAATGCTATCTTCCCCATTACCCATATGGAAATAAGTCACTTTGGCTTTTTGGGTTATTCTAGGTTGATGGTTGTCTGGGTTTTCAGCACTATTTCTGGTATCTTGGGCATTGCTTTCAGTCACAAACTCCGCAAAACCATGAAATTCATCTTCACTGGCACTTTCATCTGTGTTAGAACTATGACTTGAGAAGGGAAGGGTCCCAGTTTTATCACAAAGCATGGTAAACAAGGCCTACTGAAATGGGACTCCCACAGTGCACCACTGGCTCCCCGATTTTTTTTTATACTACGCACACTGACCATACAGACCCATTCTCTCACATGTAGGTCTACCAGCTTTATCCCTTTAGATTTGAAACCGCTAGAATTTTGGCATACTAATACGTCACCAACACTGGCTTGTAAGCCATATTATACGGCACCAACAGTGAAAGGGTTAAAATATCTGTAGTTTTAATGTAGGGCGAGAGGTGAGTAAATGAGATAAAACAAATAAATGAGAGAGAGAATAAGTAAATGAGAGAAGGCAGAGATGCAGAGAATGTAAACAAGCAGATGAACATGTCTGATTAATAATAATAATCATAATAATACAGTGGAACTTTAATTTTCGTTTGCCCTGGCTTATGTCGAATTTTGACGACTTTTTTCATCAAAATTTTGTCCCAGTTTTTGTTCATCACTTGTACTGAACATGTCCCTCTGCACTCAAACAAAGCATCCCACTAATTCTGAGTCAGTCTGTCTTTGCTTCTCGTCAATAGAGGGTGGTAGTGATGGTGGTAGAGGGTGGTAGTGATGGTGGTAGTGATGGTGGTAGAGGGTGGTAGTGATGGTGGTAGAGGGTGATAGTGATGGTGGTAGAGATAATCTCCTCCCTTTCCCCCCCTCGCCGCCTTCCATATGCCAAAAAGAGTCTTCAATAAAGGTAAAAGTGTTGTTAAATGTTTATTTATCCATTTCATTAGTCCTTTATATTTATTTCTCATTGTTTTCTGTATGTAAAACTAAAGTTATTCTCTATAAAATGTATTTTTTGTTAATACTTTTGGGTGTCTGGAATGGATTAATTGGATTTACATTATTTCTTATGGGAAATATTGCTTCGTTTTCATCGAATTTGGGTTTCATCAGACTTTCTGGAACGAATTAATGACGACTGCTGAAGTTCCACTGTAATATCTTTCTTTCTACAAGTACATGTACATGATATGCAGGCCTAGCTGACCTCAATGACATACTGATATATAGAAAGCCACTTGTTAGGCAGAGCATTTCGGGCAGATTAGGTCAGTTTTGTCTCAGGATGTGACCCACACCAGTCGACTAACACCCAGGTACCCATTTTACTGATTGATGAACATAGACAACTGGTGTAAGGAAACACGCTCAATGTTTTTACCCTTCGAACCCAGACACTCACAGTGTGAAGCAAGAGGTTTAGCCACCACCAGGCCACAGGGCTAAAGCTTATACCATAATACAAACACCTTACACTGTGTACAAGTTATCTTCATGTCGGTACAGTACAATAAATAAAGAGCAAGACTCATTATCATGGAACACACTATTTTTAAAAGGAATGCCACTCTGAGTGAAGGCATATGAAAGAAAGAAATTTTCTACAGTTACCCCCAGTAATATTGTGTATGCATTTTCTTTCGTGTTGAACTATAGAAAACGTTATTCTTTCCGACACTGCTACAAGACGACTGGAAAAGTATCTCGTATTTATGTTAATTTATTCTACTCTCAGGTGTATTTATCGTGTCTATATGTTACGTAGCCCGTTTATTACATAATTCTGAAAAAATATCATAGAAGAAAGAAACCCAAAATATTTTTTTTTTGTTAGACCAAATCAAAATCGAGAACAATATCCAGTATTGGGCCTCTCCTTAGACGAGATGGGTCCTATACAGATGACAGCAAGGAGATGAGTGAGCTACTCAAGTTCCAATACAAAATGTTTTTTAGCGAGACGCTAACCAGACTGAGAGTTGATGACATAAATGAATTTTTTATGAGAGACAAAGAATTTGGTAGACTCGAACGTGTCAGATATTATCCTGATGCCAAATGACTTTAAAAAGGTAATAAATGACATGCCCATGCACTCTGCCCCAGGCCCAGACTCATGGAACTATGTTCATCAAGAACTGCAAAAAGCCCCTATCATGTGCTTTTAACATCCTATGGAAAGAGAGCGTGGACACAGGGGTCATCCCACATCTGCTAAAAGCAACAGACATAGCCAAACTCCACAAAGGGGGCAGTAAAGCAGTAGCAAAGATCTACAGACCAGTAGTGCTAATGTCCCATATCATTAAAATCTTTGAAAGAGTTCTAAGAAGCAAGATTGCCATCCATCTAGATACCCATCAGTTACACAGCCCAGGGCAACATTTGTTTAGAACAGGTTGCTCCTGTTTGTCCCAACTACCGGACCACTATGACAAGGTCCTGGATGCTCTAGAAGACAAACAAAATGCAAATGTAGTATACACAGATTTTGCAAAAGCCTTCAACAAGTGTGACCATTGTGTAATAGCACACAAAATGCATG
Source organism: Cherax quadricarinatus (assembly GCF_038502225.1). Lineage (NCBI taxonomy): Eukaryota > Metazoa > Arthropoda > Malacostraca > Decapoda > Parastacidae > Cherax > Cherax quadricarinatus. The sequence continues at coordinate 54,492 of NW_027195939.1, read as the reverse complement.
TTAAAGGAATAATAGGAAAAGTTGGTAGATAGATCTATAATTTCCTAGCAAATAGAACACAAAGAGTAGTAGTAAACAGAGTAAAGTCTGAGGTGGCTACAGTGAAAAGCTCTGTTCCTCGAGGCACAGTGCTTGCTCCCGTCCTGTTCCTCATCCTCATATCTGATATAGACAGGGATATAAGCCACAACACCATGTCTTCCTTTGCAGATAACACCCGAATTTGAATGACAGTGTCCTCCATTGAAGACTGCAAGACTCCAGGCTGCAGAAAACAATATGAAGTTCAGCAATGAGAAATTTCTATTACTCCGATATGGAAAACACGAGGAAATTAAAAATGTATCAGAGTACAAACACAATAGAGTGAAAAGCTAATCTAAAAGACCTGGGAGTGATCATGTCAGAGACTCTCACCTTCGAAGATCATAACAGTGTATCAATAGCATCTGCTAGAAAAATGAGATGATGGATAATGAGAAGCTTCAAAACTAGGGATTCTAAGCCTATGATGAGACTCTTCAGGTCACTTCTATCTAGGCTAGAATATTGCTGCACACTAAGAGCACCTTTCAGGGCAGGTGAAATTGGTGACCTAGAAAGTGTACAGAGAACCTTCACTGCACGCATAACTGCGACAAAACACCTCAATTACTGGGAACTCTTGAAGTTCCTCAACCTGTACTTCATAGAATGCAGGCGGGAGAGATACGTGATTATATACACTTGGAAAACCCTAGAGGAATTAGTACCAAACTTGCACATGAAAATCACTCCCTTTGAAAGCAAAAGACTGCAGACAATGCAACATCCCCCTAATGAAAAGCAGGGGTGCCACTAGTATGACAGACAACACAATAAGTGTTAGGGGCCCAAGACTGTTTAACAGTCTTGGGCCTCCCATCATACATAAAGGGGATTTCTAATGGACTCCTGGCTGTCTTCAAGAAGGCACTGAACTGGCACCTATAGTCAGTACCTGACCAGCTGAGCTGTGGTTCAGTCATTGGGTTGTGTGCGGCCAACAGTATCAGCCTGGTTGATCCACCATGAAGCCTGGTCACAGACTGGGCCATGGGGGTGTTGACCCCCAAAACTCTCTCCAGGTATACTCCAGGTAGATGAATTCATGAAAATGTTTATATTAATGTAATACAGTGGACCCCCGCATAACGATATTATTTCAATCCAGAAGTCTGTTTGGGTGCCGTTATAGACCGAATTTGTTCCCATAAGAAATATTGTGAATTAGATTAGTCCATTTCAGACCCCTAAAAATACACCTACAAAAGCACTTACAAAAATAAACTTACATAATTGGTCGAGTTGGGAGCTGATCGTTATCCGGGGGTCCACTGTATATGATATTTGATGTCCCTAAGGGTATAATTGCGTATTATTATTTTCATTATTAATATAGCATCTTTAAGACTAATAACATGTAGGCAGCCTGTACTGTCTGCATAGACAGCCTATGCTGTCTGCCAGCTGAGCTCATATTTTGTGCCATGCTTGTGCTGCCACCTAAAGGCCTATGCCACTTCAGTATGCCCAGACCTGCCTGTGTCTCACTCTGGCAGCTCACTTCACTCAATCAACAGGTCTACTCCCTCTCTCCCTCGCTGGACATGGCCCTCCCGGGCCATGGGCACAAACACACTGCCTGTGTACCTGGATATCGCAAATAAAGTGAGAAGCCTCCGAAGCCTTATCATTGAACCCCGCTCTGCAGGAATGGCCCAATAAACCTGTAAACATTGGTGACAGCGGTGGTCGCAGCAATTGTGTTTGCCCCGAGGAGGGAAGGAAGAGGAATGAAGTTGTCTTCACTTCATCACCCCACACAAGAAGCATCCGTCTCTCAATGAGTTATCCTGATGTCGTGTCAGCACGTTTCAGCATCTAGACACAGGTACACGCAGGATCTATTCGTAATTTGTCGAATTTCTTCGAGAAATTAAGTGTTCAGCATCACTTGTATGTTGCTGCTGTTGTTTTTCAGCTAAGCACGGCTATTTCAGAAAGTCAGAGGTGAGTTTTTGGTGATTTCTGCATCCAGTATGAGTATCTCACCGTGTTGTGCATGGGAGAGGAGGAAGTGGCCAGATCCTCCCTCGCCATACACTGACCCATGCTCATACCATACACCACCATGCCATCACTCCCTCTGCTTTGTTTTCTGCTGTTTTCCATGTGAATTCATTGCCAGGGCTGTGTATCCGAGTGCCTGAGGCCACTCGAAGCCACGTGGATCACCAAGCCACGTGGATCACCAAGTCACATGGATCACCAAGCCACATGGATCACCAAGCCACATGGATCAGCAATCCAGGTAGATCACAAACCCATGTGGATCACAATGCCACGTGGATCTACAAGCCATGTGGGTTACCAAGCCAGATGTCCCAAGCCACATGCTCTGGTCTGCTGCCGCATCACTCCACTGACTTCACCACACGACGTCACCCACGATGCTGCCCAACTTCACAACGTCACCCACGATGCTGCCCAACTTCGCGATATCTGCCTGATGTCACCTTGCGATGTCGCTCCATGACATCCCTCATGACATCACTCCAGGACGTCACCTCGACACATCTGCTGACGTCACCTCGCGACGTCTGCTGACGTCACCTTGTGATGTCACCCCATGACATTACCTCACGACGTCACGCCTGATCGACTGTTAGTTTCACAGTGAGCAATATGCTGTATTGTCGAGAAGATATACGTCATGTGTTAATTCCTTTCAGTGTTCTCATATGTTCGTCTATAGCTTAGTGTCGATGTTTGTACAGAAAAGCGTCATTTGCTAGTAAGCCCTGCTGTACCGCATGTGCACTGTGGGTGTGCACAGTTTCCCGTGTGTCCTGTGAGGTCTTGAGTCCAGCTGTGTGTGGACCACAGGTCTGCGCCCCGACCACTGTGTAGCACCTTGTGTTACTTGTCACCCGGTGTGACCTGCACGTTTGACAGCTGATATTAGTCAGCCCTGAGCATCTGAGCCTCTTGTACAGAAAGCTTTTTATGTTCGCCGCTCACATACTGCAAACTTGGTTCGTATAAATACATCTTGCATATTACTGGCACCAGCAAGAGAAAGGTAAAGTGGAAATCAGTTTTCTTCCGTGGCATACAGAGTGTAGTAGGATACAGACAGGATGTCAGCACAGCATATCTGTGGGACATGTAAAAAAATCCTTGGAAGGAAATCCAGAATCACATGCAACCTATGCTCTTCCAAACACCATATCTCTTGTACTAGACTAAATACAGCCTCAAAAAATTACCTCGAACTAGCAAGGTGCTTCTGGTTGTGCAATAAAGATGTAGAACTTTGGGCAGGTATCAGAAAGGTACTAAGGAGAGTAATAAATGATAAAAATAATCAAGAAAACAAGGATGACCTCTTGGATAGTCTACCAAAAATATATAAAACATGGGAGCAAGAGATAGTGTATCAAAAAATGCAGAATGTCCATACCACAACAGATGACTCGAAACTATCTAGTCACCCACATGGTGCTAAGCCAGACCCATCCCCAGGCTCCCCCAGTCATAGCACTAATACCCACAGTGCTGGTGCTGGCCCAGGCTCCCCCAGTCATAGCACTAATATCCACAGTGCTGGTGCTGGCTCAGGCTCCCCCAGCCATAGCACTAATACCCACAGCGCTGGTGCTGGCCCAGGCCCAGCCGCCGACCCAGACCCAGCCCCAGCCCCCAGCCCAGTGCTGACCCAGACCCAGCCCCCAGCCTTACTGCCAGCCCAGAGTCTCCTAGGGACACTACCAAAACCACCACAAAAACAGTAAATATACAACCATCTAAAACCGTAAATATACAACCATCATTGCACAAGACCGTGGCCCACAGTACAGATGTTGGAGAGGAGTCTCCTCCTTCTTCCTCTGCTGGGGAAAGTAGATGGAATCCAGGACGGGGTGGCCCTGGCTTGGATACTGAGGATTATAGTGCAGTCCCAGAACCTGCAGAAATTGACAACACACCTCCCAACAATTCTCAACCAAAGGTGAATTTGTGCAAATATTATGCTTGGGGCATCTGTAAGCATGGAATAACAGGGGAAAAAAATGGGACATGCAACTTTGACCATCTCAAAAAATGTAGCGACCTCCTGTCTAAAGGAGTGTGTCGTTCTTCTTCCTGTACTTTCTTTCACCCAAAAATGTGCCACTCCTCGGTCCTCCAGAAGCAGTGTTACAACATCGAGTGCCCTGCATACCATCTAAAAGGGACCAGGAGGCACAGACCCCACAAGACAAACAACAGTAGCTACGACAACCCAACTCCAGGTGATTTTTTAGTGGCAGGAAACGAAAAAAGAAAATGGAAGGAAATAACAAAAATAGTCCACCACCTTGGAGCCTTGTTGGACTGGAGGCGCAGCCAGTGGCCACCCATGGTCCTCCAGAATTACAACTACTGATGCCAATAACAAAATCCCCCCAACAAACACAGAATACAACCTCGTTCATATTTGCTAATATACAGGGCCTTAAGCCATCCACCAACAACAAAATACCATTTATCAGTGGACTTCTAGAGGAGTCTAATGCAATGTTTGCAGCCTTCACAGAGACTCACACAAAAGATCACTTTGACAGTGAAATATGGATAAGTGGTTACAACCTTTTTAGATGCGACAGAAAAAACAGGCAACAAGGGGGGGTTGGCCTGTATGTCAAAGAGTCCCTTATCTGCACGGAGTTGCTGAACACCACAAATGAGGTAGTTGAAGTTCTATCAATAAAGATCGAGAACCAAAACCTAGTCACTGTGGTTGTATACAAGCCACCAGATGCAACCTCACAACAGTTCAAGGAACAGCTACTGAAAATTGATTACTGTTTGGAAAACCTTCCAGCTCCATCCCCAAACATCTTACTGCTTGGTGATTTCAACCTAAGGCATACAAAATGGAAGAATGTAGCAAATAATGTTATAGCTGAAACAATCCCCGGAGGTAGCGCAGATGAAAGGTCACACACATATGAGCTACTAAGTCTCTGCAAAAAACACCTTAAGCCAGCAGATAGTGGAGCCAACAAGACTAGAAAACACACTTGACCTTATCTTCACAAATAATGAGGACCTGATAAGAGACATAATATCAAAAACAACTAATTCCGATCACAACCTAATCGAAGTCCAGACGTACATGCATAGGGGTCCTGATCAGCAGAATGCATGTACCTGTGAAGGTGTCTTCACAAAATACAACTTCAACAACAAGAACATCAACTGGGACCAGGTAAACCCTGTCCTAAACAAAACATGTTGGGAAGATGTCTTAAATGACATGGATCCAAATCAATGCCTTGAAAGGATCAACTTCCTGGTAGCCGAAGCATGTTCTAGGCATATTCCCCTAAGAAAGAAGAAGAGCAGGAGTAAACTGGAGAGAAAAAGATGCTCCCTCTACAGAAGACGACGAAGAGTCACTGAGCTCCTCAGGAGTGCTAGATCATCTGATACACGAAAGGAGGCGCTGAACAGGGAAGTGGAAACTATCGAACTTAAGCTAAATGACTCTTACAGGAACCAGGAGAGGCAGGAGGAGCTTAAAGCTATTAGTGAAATTGAAAGAAATTCAAAATATTTCTTTTCATATGCCAAAAACAAGGCAAATACCACATCTAGTATCGGGCCCTTACTCAGACAGGATGGGACTTACACAGATGACAACAAGGAAATGAGTGAAATATTGAAATCCCAGTATGACTCTGTGTTTAGTGAACCACTAATCGGTCTGAGGATCGACGACCCAAATGATTTCTTCATGAATGAGCCTCAAAACTCCATAAATGTATGCCAGATTTTCGACATTGCCCTAACTCCGATAGATTTCGAAAAAGCCATTGACAACATGCCTATGCACTCAGCCCCGGGCCCAGACTCGTGGAACTCTGTTTTCATTAAGAACTGCAAGAAACCCATCTTGCGTGCCCTAAGTACACTATGGAGGAGGAGCTTGGACATGGGTGAAATTCCACAGTCACTTAAAACAACGGATATAGCCCCACTCCATAAAGGTGGCAGCGAAGCATTAGCTAAGAACTATAGACCAATAGCTCTGATGTCCCACATCATAAAAATCTTTGAAAGAGTGCTAAGAAGCAGGATTGCAAATCACCTGGATTCCCAAAATCTGCACAATCTAGGGCAACATGGGTTCAGGGCAGATTGCTCCTGCCTCTCACAACTACTGGATCACTATGACATGGCCTTGGATGCACTGGAAGAAAATCAGAATGCAGATGTAATATACACAGACTTTGCAAAAGCATTTGACAAATGCGATCATGGCATAATAGCCCATAAAATACGTGCTAAAGGAATAACTGGGAAAGTGGGGAGATGGATCTTCAACTTCCTAACAAATCGAACACAAAGAGTAGTGGTCAACAGAGTTAAATCGGAGGCTGCCATAGTGAAGAGCTCTGTTCCACAAGGCACAGTACTCGCCCCCATCTTATTCCTTATCCTCATATCAGACATAAACAGAGATATACGCCACAGCACCGTATCATCCTTTGCGGATGATACTAGGATCTGCATGAGGCTGTCATCTGCTGAGGACGCGGTTAATCTCCAAGAAGATATAAACAAAGTTTTCCAATGGGCAACGGTAAAGAATATGATGTTCAATGAGGACAAATTCCAACTACTCCGTTATGGAAAACTGGAGGAGATAATAACTAGAGCAGAGTATACTACTGACTCCGGCCATACAATAGAGCGGAAAACTAATGTAAGGGACCTGGGAGTAGTAATGTCTGAGGATCTCACTTTCAAGGATCACAACAGTGCCACGATCGCATGTGCAAAGAAAATGATAGGATGGATAATGAGAACTTTCAAAATGAGAGATGCCAAGCCCATGATGATCCTTTTCAAATCACTTATTCTCTCTAGGCTGGAATACTGCGGTACATTAACATCTCCATTCAAAGCAGGTGAAATCGCAGATCTAGAGAGTGTACAGAGATCCTTTACTGCACGTATAAGTTCTGTCAAGCACCTTAACTACTGGGAACGCTTGGAAGCACTTGACTTGTACTCGTTGGAACGCAGGAGGGAGAGATATATCATAATCTACACTTGGAAAATCTTGGAAGGAATGGTCCCAAATCTGCACACAGAAATCACTCCCTACGAAAGTAAAAGACTGGGCAGGCGATGCAAAATGCCCCCAATAAAAAGTAGGGGCGCCATTGGTACACTAAGAGAAAACACCATAAGTGTCTGGGGCCCAAAACTGTTTAACAGCCTCCCATCAAGCATTAGGGGAATTGCCAATAAACCCCTGGCTGCCTTCAAGAGAGAGAGCTGGACAGATACCTAAAGTCAGTGCCGGATCAGCCAGGCTGTGGCTCGTACGTTGGACTGCGTGCGGCCAGCAGTAACAGCCTAGTTGATCAGGCCCTGATCCTTCGGGAGGCCTGGTCATGGACCGGGCCGCGGGGGCGTTGATCCCCGGAATAACCTCCAGGTAACCTCCAGGTATGATGAACTGGAGAATCGTACCCCCTACGATTCCCATCGAGATTTGTTTCACTTCACCTCCTGACCATCAGAGTGCAGTTATATGTAGAGAAACAAGTCTGGGGATGCTTAGACTAACCTCTGCTATAACTCCAACTGCTGAGAGAATGACACTCGTCAAGCCGCAGTTAGCCCCTGTCGTCAGGCGATTGTCAGCCTCATGTCACAAGCTTCAGTGAGCAGCCTGCAGAAAGATGATGTCACTTTGACTGCTAGCCTGCTCACTGCAGTCAAGTGTATGCTGTTACAACTTCCAGATGTTTCGCCGAGTCGTCTGTGCCACGACTCGCTCCATGCTCACTGGCAGTGACAGCCCCAGCGACAGTACCAGTTGAGAAATGTCCTCCTGAATCTTTTGCCAGAAGTCCTACCAGTTGCCGAGTACTGACAACGCTTCACTCGAGGACACCAGCAGGTTGTGCCCCAGGTTGAGTGAACCCTGCAGCAACTATGATGCTTCACTGTTCCAGAGGAGACAGTACCCTGTTACGTCACAGCTCAGCTGCAGCAATGTCTCCTGTGTTGCAGTATCTGTTCAGATGCAGGAAGGCATGCAGTGATGCCCATTGACACTCACTGCCTATGACACGATGTTTAGCACACCCCACCTGTTTTTTTCTTTCCTCCTTGTAAGAAGTTTTTTTTTCCACATCCATGTATGTATATATATACAGTGGTCCCTCAGTAATTGCCTGGCCTGAAAGTCGTCCATTTCGGAAATAGTCCTGTTATTTCGTCTAAACATTGGCTTGCAAATGGTCCATTAACTCGCTAATCGTCCTTCGTCCGGGACGCGTACTCACACACTGAGCCGCCTGGGCCTGCCTTCCCAGCCAGTGTACCATTGTTTACCAGTGAGTGACGGTCCCCTCACATGCTCCTACGAAATATTTCATAATATTCCATTGATTTTAGTGCTTGCAAGTGCTAAATGAGCTACCATGGCTCCAAAGAAAGCTTCTAGTGCCAGCCCTTTGGTAAAGAATGTGAGAAACACATAATTTATGAAAAAGTTTGTAGAAAAATACAAAGGTGATGGTGGTAGAGTGGAAGCAGTTGCAATAGTGGTTGATGGTGGTAGTGATGGTGGTAGAAGGTAGTAGTGATGGTGGTAACAGTTGTAATAGTGGTAGAAGGTCGTAGTGATGGTGGTAGAGGGTTCCTTCTTTAGTGATTCAGCGATTCTACCAACTCCTCCAATGTTGTTGGAGTTATATAGGGCTACAGAAAACACCACCGCCTCAGCTGCTGCTTCACCACCATTATGGACGGCTTGCTCTCATTGGCCCTTATATACCCAACAACAACACAACATAACACCTCTCGTGACATATGTAATGACTTATTTTATTCATTCTAGAGTATTTTCTATGTTATTAATATTGTTTATTATGTCATATTAGTTGAATTGTGATAGATAAATAAGCCAAAGAGTTGATATTAGTGTCATATTCTCCAACAATAAACTTGCCATCCCTCCCTCACACAAACAAGTCTCCAATAAGAACATAAGAAAGGAGGAACACTGCAGTAGGCCTGCTGGCCCATACTAGGCTGGTCCTTCACAAATCCAACCCACTAACAGAACAAATGCTACCCAAGCAATAAGCTCAGATGCAAGTCCGACTCAAATCCAACCCCTCTCACTCGTGTATTTATCCAACCTAAATTTGAAACTACCCAAGCCATAGCTTTTAGAACATAAGAAAGGAGGAACACTGCAATAAGCCTGTTGGCCCATACTAGACCAGTCCTTCACAAATCCAACCCACTAACAGAACAAATGATACCCAAGCAATAAGCTCAGGTGCAAGTCCGACTCAAATCCAACCCCTCTCACTCGTGTATTTATCCAACCTAAATTTGAAACTACCCAAGCCATAGCTTTTAGAACATAGGAAAGGAGGAACACTGCAATAAGCCTGCTGGCCCATACTAGGCCGGTCCTTCACAAATCCAACCCACTAACAGAACAAATGCTACCCAAGCAATAAGCTCAGACACAAGTCCGACTCAAATCCAATCCCTCTCACTCGTGTGTTTATCCAACCTAAATTTGAAACTACCCAATGTTTTAGCTTCGATCACCCTACTAGGCAGACCGTTCCACTCATCAACTACCCCTATTGCCAATGTTCATTTATACATTTTATTAGTGCTTTACATTTATTTGGCATTTTTTTCTGCATGTAAATCTATATTTATGCTAGGGAAGTGACCCCTGAAGTGACCTAGAGTCCTTATGGAGGGGGATTCCCCTTCCAAACAATAACCTCTCTTCCCTCTCTCCTCCTCCCTGTCTTCCATTCATCAACAACAGCCTTCAATAAAGGTAACTGTCTTGTTGAATTTTCATTCTTTTGTGCATGTAAATCTATCTTTTAGGTAAAAAAAAAAATTGTTGTTGATACTTCTGGGTGTCTGGAACGAATTAATTGGATTTACATTATTTCTTATGGGGAAAATTGATTCGAAAATCGTCTATTTCAATAATAGTCCCACTTCCAGGAACGGATTAAGGACGATAATTGAGGGACCACTGTATATGCTTTTATTTTGCGTTCTGTGCTCTGTCCCTATTACCCTCCCTCCGACCCCTGCAACTGGCAGCCAGCCCTCCCACCACTGTGTGGTGAGTGTTTTGTTTGTTCATTATTTGCTATTAAACTACAGTATAAATAATGTAAACCCATTCATGACTGCATATTGGAATGGCTATTTGGACAGGTATTGGACGGTGACATGTGTTTACTTTTGAACACAGCAAAGAATCAAACATTTCTGCTACTGCTAATAATAATAATAATAATAATAATAATAATAATAATAATAATAATAATAAATACGATAGAATTGAAGAAGGAAATTGTACAAAAATACGAGGGTGTGGTTGACACATCGTCAGTGTGGCTTTGTTTATGCAGGAGTGAGCATTAGTCTTGGTGCTCTTCCAAACATTTCACAATAATTCATTGTGTTTGGTGTTTGTAGATTGAGTGCGACTGGAGTGGTAGAGGCAGTGGTTGAGGAAGCAGTTGAGGAAGCGGTTGAGGAAGTGGTTGAGGCAGTGGTTGAGGCAGTGGTTGAGGCAGCGGTTGAGGCAGCAGTTGAGGCAGTGGGTGAGGCAGCGGTTGAGGCAATGGTAGAGGCAGTGGGTGAGGCAATGGTAGAGGCAATGGTTGAGGCAGCAGTTGAGGCAGTGGTAGAGGCAGTGGTTGAAGCAATGGCAAAGGCAGCAGTTGAGGCAGTGGTTGAAGCAATGGCAAAGGCAGCAGTTGAGGCAGTGGTATTTAATAACATATATGTTATAAATAATAATAGTACATGTTATTATTAATAACATGTATTATTATTATTATTATTATTATTATTAATAACATTATGTTATTAAATACCACTGCCTCAACCACTGCCTCAACTGCTGCCTCAACAGCTGCCTCATCCACTGCCTCAACCACTGCCTCATCCACTGCCTCAACCACTGCCTCAACCACTGCCTCAACCACTGCCTCAACCACTGCTTCAACTGCTGCCTCAACCGCTGCCTCAACCGTTGCCTCAACCGCTGCCTCAACCGCTGCCTCACCCATTGCCTCAACCACTGCCTCAACCACTGCCTCAACCACTGCCTCAACCGCTGCCTCAACCGCTGCCTCAACCGCTGCCTCAACCGCTTCCTCAACCTCTTCCTCAACCTCTTCCTCAACCACTGCCTTTACCACTCCAGTCGCACTCAATCTACAAGCACCAAACACAATGAATAATTGTGAAATGTTTGGAAAAGCACCAAGACTAATGCTCACTCCAGCATAAACAAAGCCACACTGACGATGTGTCAACCACTCCTTCGTATTTTTTTTACAATTTCCTTCTTCAATTCTATCATATTTATTATTATTATTATTACGTATTATTGTTATTATTATTATTATTATTATTAGCAGTAGCAGAAATGTTTGATTCTTTGCTGTGTTCAAGAGTAAAAACATGATGTCACCATCCAATACCTGCCCAAATAGCCATTCCAATATGCAGTCATGAATGGGTTTACATTATTTATACTGTAGTTTAACAGCAAATAATGAACAAACCAAACACTCACCACACAGTGGTGGGAAGGCTGGCTGCCAGTGCGGGGTCGGAGGGAGGGTAGTAGGGACTCGCAGGTGGCGGGAAACTTAAATATGATTTGGCGGCTGGGAATTTGGCAGTTGGGAATTCGCGAATGTGTGAAACCGCGAATGTTGAGGGATACCTGTACTCATAAATTCTAACGACTTTAAATAAAGCAGGAGAAAGCTGGTAGGCCCACATGTGAGAGAATGGGTCTGTGTGGTCAGTGTGCACCATATAAAATAAATCCTGGAGCACACAGTGCATAATGAGAAAAAAACTCTGACTTTTTTTTTTAATTAAAATGCCGAATTTGTGGTCTATTTTCGTTTAGTATTTATGGTTGTATTTTCGTTTTCTTGGTCTCATTTGATAGAATGGGAAACATATTATAGAAATAGAGGTGATTTAGATTGGTTTTACTATAAAAAGAACCTGGAAATGGAGCTCAAAGTAGGGGAAATGTTTGATTTTTGCCAATGTTCAAAAGTAAACAAATGATGTCATTGTCCAATAAATATCCAACTAGCCATTCTAATATGCAGCTATGAATGGGTTGACACTATTTGTATAATTATTTCAATATTGCAGTAGTCTGCATAAGAGTAATATCAGTGGGGACTGGAGACGTGAATGATGAACAAAGAAAATGTTATTTTAGAGCCAGGAATGTCTGCATTGTTCATTCTGGATCTTATTTTGAAATTGTCACATTTTTTAATTTTCGTGAAATTGGCCAAATTGCAAATTTCTGACCACGTTATTGGGTAGTTGAAATCTGTAAATGGGCAGTTTCTTGTACTCAAGCGATAGAAAAAAACGGAGCTCTAAAGAAATAGCTATGAGTTTGGTCGACTGGAACAATGGAATTAGCCGAGAATATGGCTCAAAGTGGGCAAAATCGCCGATTTGTAAATATCTCCCAGGTCGCTAACTTTGCGAGAGCGCAATTCCATCAGTTTTCCATCAAATTTCATTTTTTTGGCGTCATTACAATCGGGAAAAGATTCTCTATCATTTCATAAGAAAAAATAATAATTTTTTTTTTTTTTAAATTTTGCAACACCAGGAGACACCTCAGGATTGGGGTTTGCGACAGTCAAGGGGTTAATTCTACACTTTATCACTGGCTGGCACTTTAGCTTTTATCAATAACTGCTGCTTTAGTATCGTACATATCGTAGAATCTCTGAATCACTGCAGAAGGCACATTCACCCCTCTCTCTTCCTCCTCCACTTTGGTACTTTGCTACAAGTTTTTTCTTGAATTTTATTGTGTTTATTTCTTTCTTTGGGCCCATGGTGGCTTATTTAGCAGTTACACTGGAATAATACAAAATATATCGCATGTACACGTGGAATCGTCCTCCCTAGCTTGTAAACAATGGCACACTACCTTGTACATGGGCTCAGGCCACGCGGACACGTTCGGGACGAATGTCCTTAATTGAGTTTTTCATCGTTGGCCTAGCCAATATTTTTACGCAAAAATGCATGGGTATCCGATTTTATCACTATCCGATGGCATCGTTACCGGAGGGTCCACTGTATTTCTTATGGGAAAAATTGATTCAGTTTTTGCAGGTTTTGGTTTTAGAACCACCACCTAGAATGGATTAAGTTTGAAAACCGGGGTTCCACTGTAATTGTTAGTTACATATTATTTTTACTATTAATGATCAGTATTAAAATAGCAAGTACAAATTAAATCAAAGTACTACAGTAGTTAGTTTTAGTTTAATATCTTTATTATGCACCCCATACCCATCCTTTGGGTGGTAGTCAAAGGATTACAGAAGTACATTACGTGTCCAGGGACTGGGCCCCAAAGTTTTGATGGCTGAACAAGGTACAAAGGTAATGAATCATCTACACATCATACATAGTTACAGTCATGAACAAATTACAAAAGAAATTATTAGAGATTATTAGTGCAAATATAAATTGGTTCACACACACACACACACACAACACACAACACACACACAACACACAACACACACACAACACACACACAACACACACACACAACACACACACAACACACACACAACACACACACAACACACACACAACACACACACAACACACACACAACACACACACAACACACACACAACACACACACAACACACACACAACACACACACAACACACACACAACACACACACAACACACACACAACACACACACAACACACACACACACCACACACACACCACACACACCACACACACCACACACACCACACACACACACACACACACACACACACACACACACACACACACACACACACACACACACACACACACACACACACACACACACATAGCCGGACTCACACATACACTCCCCCTCTCCCCCACCGGCATCTCACTCCTTCCCCTGATCTCTCCCCTCCCTCTTTCACCCTCCCCTTCCCACATCTCCCTCCTTCCCCCTCTGCCTCTCCCACTCACCCACTTGCTTCTCCCTCCTTTCCACTCCTCTCCCACATAGCCACAGTTCCTCCTCTACCCCCCCCCACACTCTGACATACACAATACTAACCTAACACAGAATTACATAGCTTTCCCACTCTGAGGCAATCAGGATAAAACAAAAATGGGTTGCCAGAGAGCAACAAGAAAAACCAAGGGACAGGAGGAGGAAACTGCAAAGGAAGAATGGGCAGCAGAGCTCACAAAAAGGGAACATGAATGGGAAAAGAAACTAGAAGAACTTAGCATGAGAATGGAAGAGAGGATAGTAATGGAAATCAGGAAGTGGGAGGTGCAAGTCAAAGCAGCAGAGGCCAGGATACAGAGTTTAGAAGAGGAACTGAAAAATCTGAAACAGCCTAAAGAACTAAAGAACATTTTGGGATTAACAACAGAGACTGCTACCTCAGTCACAAATAAGGGGACTGTAGGGAAAGAAGGAGCAAAACTGCATGTAGAAGCTCAATCAGTGGAGACTGTAGTAAATGAAAGAGCTAAGCTATATGTGGAGGCCCTAACAGACCATAGCAGAGCCCAGGGAAAGCCGAGAAGGGAAAATGACAGGCCACTGACCCCAAGTACAGTAGCTAGTGAAACTGAAGAAAGGAAAGCTGCAATAGAGGAAACCAAATTGAATGAGGGGATACACAGGGATATGCAGTGGGAGAATGAAAGGGTGAGGTCAGTCTTTGTGTATGGGCTCCAGGAAGTTGAAGGGGAAACATATGAAGAAAGAAAACAAGGGAAAAAAAAAGCAATTGAAAGCATCATGAAAGCAATAGGAGAAGACGACATGACCCAGCTGGAAAATTTTCGGAGAATAGGGGGGTTTGTAAAACAAAGAACCCGGCCAGTGAAAGTGACCTTCAAGGCAGAATCGACTCGGAACAGGATACTGCAGGAGAAAGCACGATTAAGGGACATGCCGGCATACAGGAAGGTGTATCTCGACCGCGACAGAACACAAGAAGAAAGGCGGAAACTGAGAGAGATGGTACAAAGGCGAAAGGAGGAAAGAGAGGGGATGGAGAAGACAGACAGGAGATCCCAGACACAGGAAGATCAAATACAGCCTCCCTCACAACTTCCTATAGAAGCCTCCCAACCAGGTCAGCCCCAGTGCAACCAAACACTCGAAACCAAAACATCCATGCCACATCCAATGCCCCCACCCACTACACTACAAACTCCAGCCCTACAGCAACCACCCATAGTTCCTTATCAGGTCTCCCACTTCCCCAACCCCAATACACCTCCCAGACCACAGTCTTAGAAAAGAATTTGAAGGTGTGGTATACAAATGCAGATGGAATAACAAATAAGTATGAGGAGTGGCACAAAAGAATCAAGGAGACATCCCCAGACATAATAGCACTCACAGAAACAAAACTCACCAGAATAATAACAGATTCAGTCTTTCCATCCAGATATCAAATCCTCAGGAAAGACAGAGGGAGGAGAGGGGGAGGAGGAGTTGCACTGCTCATTAAAAACCAGTGGGGTTTTGAGAAAATGGAAGGAATGGATGGCACGGGCGAAAGGGACTACTTAGTAGGAACAATCCAGTCTGAGGGACATAAGGTGATAATTGCAGTAATGTACAACCCACCACAGAACTGCAGGAGGCCAAGAGAAGAATATGATGAGAGCAACAGAGCAATGGTTGACACACTAGCCGAGGTGGCCAGGAGAGCACACATGGGGGGAGCAAAGTTACTAGTTATGGGTGATTTCAATCACAAGGAGATTGACTGGGAAAATCTGGAGCCCCATGGGGGTCCTGAAACATGGAGAGCCAAGATGATGGATGTGGTACTGGAAAACCTCATGCATCAACATGTTAGAGACACTACCAGAGAGAGAGGAGAGGATGAACCAGCTAGACTGGACCTTGTATTCACCTTGAGTTTTCGGACATCGAGGATATCATGTATGAAAGGCCCCTGGGAGCTAGTGATCATGTGGTTCTGTGCTTCGACTACATAGTTGAGCTCCAAGTGGAGAGAGTAGCAGGAATAGGGTGGGAAAACGAAACTACAAAAGGGGGAACTACCCAGGCATGAGGAACTTCCTTCAAGACATTCAGTGGGAGAGGGAACTGACAGGAAAACCAGTACAAGAAATGATGGACTATGTGGCAACAAAATGCAAGGAGGCAGATGAGAGGTTTGTTCCTAAGGGAAACAGAAATAATGGGAAGAACAGAACGAGTCCTTGGTTCACCCAAAGGTGTAGGGAGGCAAAAACTAGGTGTACTAGAGAATGGAAAAGGTACAGAAGACAGAGAACTCAGGAAAATAAAGAGATTAGCCGAAGAGCCAGAAACGAATATGCACAGATAAGAAGTGAGAGAGTGAGAGAGTAATTGTGGTAGGGGACCTGAATGCTAAAGTAGGAGAAACTTTTAGAGAGGGTGTGGTAGGTAAGTTTGGGGTGCCAGGTGTAAATGATAATGGGAGCCCTTTGATTGAACTTTGTATAGAAAGGGGTTTAGTTATAGGTAATACATATTTTAAAGAAAAAGAGGATAAATAAGTATACACGATATGATGTAGGGCGAAATGACAGTAGTTTGTTGGATTATGTATTGGTAGATAAAAGACTGTTGAGTAGACTTCAGGATGTACATGTTTATCGAGGGGCCACAGATATATCAGATCACTTTCTAGTTGTAGCTACACTGAGAGTAAAAGGTAGATGGGATACAAGGAGAATAGAAGCATCAGGGAAGAGAGAGGTGAAGGTTTATAAACTAAAAGAGGAGGCAGTTAGGGTAAGATATAAACAGCTATTGGAGGATAGATGGGCTAATGAGAGCATAGGCAATGGGGTCGAAGAGGAATGGGGTAGGTTTAAAAATGTAGTGTTAGAGTGTTCAGCAGAAGTTTGTGGTTACAGGAAAGTGGGTGCAGGAGGGAAGAGGAGCGATTGGTGGAATGATGATGTAAAGAGAGTAGTAAGGGAGAAAAGTTAGCATATGAGAAGTTTTTACAAAGTAGAAGTGATGCAAGGAGGGAAGAGTATATGGAGAAAAAGAGAGAGGTTAAGAGAGTGGTGAAGCAATGTAAAAAGAGAGCAAATGAGAGAGTGGGTGAGCTGTTATCAACAAATTTTGTTGAAAATAAGAAAAAGTTTTGGAGTGAGATTAACAAGTTAAGGAAGCCTAGAGAACAAATGGATTTGTCAGTTAAAAATAGGAGAGGAGAGTTATTAAATGGAGAGTTAGAGGTATTGGGAAGATGGAGGGAATATTTTGAGGAATTGTTAAATGTTGATGAAGATAGGGAAGCTGTGATTTCGTGTATAGGGCAAGGAGGAATAACATCTTGTAGGAGTGAGGAAGAGCCAGTTGTGAGTGTGGGGGAAGTTCGTGAGGCAGTAGGTAAAATGAAAGGGGGTAAGGCAGCCGGGATTGATGGGATAAAGATAGAAATGTTAAAAGCAGGTGGGGATATAGTTTTGGAGTGGTTGGTGCAATTATTTAATAAATGTATGGAAGAGGGTAAGGTACCTAGGGATTGGCAGAGAGCATGCATAGTTCCTTTGTATAAAGGCAAAGGGGATAAAAGAGAGTGCAAAAATTATAGGGGGATAAGTCTATTGAGTGTACCTGGTAAAGTGTATGGTAGAGTTATAATTGAAAGAATTAAGAGTAAGACGGAGAATAGGATAGCAGATGAACAAGGAGGCTTTAGGAAAGGTAGGGGGTGTGTGGACCAGGTGTTTACAGTGAAACATATAAGTGAACAGTATTTAGATAAGGCTAAAGAGGTCTTTGTGGCATTTATGGATTTGGAAAAGGTGTATGACAGGGTGGATAGGGGGGCAGTGTGGCAGATGTTGCAAGTGTATGGTGTAGGAGGTAGGTTACTGAAAGCAGTGAAGAGTTTTTACGAGGATAGTGAGGCTCAAGTTAGAGTATGTAGAAAAGAGGGAAATTTTTTCCCAGTAAAAGTAGGCCTTAGACAAGGATGTGTGATGTCACCGTGGTTGTTTAATATATTTATAGATGGGGTTGTAAGAGAAGTAAATGCGAGGGTCTTGGCAAGAGGCGTGGAGTTAAAAGATAAAGAATCACACACAGGGTGGGAGTTGTCACAGCTGCTCTTTGCTGATGACACTGTGCTCTTGGGAGATTCTGAAGAGAAGCTGCAGAGATTGGTGGATGAATTTGGTAGGGTGTGCAAAAGAAGAAAATTAAAGGTGAATACAGGAAAGAGTAAGGTTATGAGGATAACAAAAAGATTAGGTGATGAAAGATTGAATATCAGATTGGAGGGAGAGAGTATGGAGGAGGTGAACGTATTCAGATATTTGGGAGTGGACGTGTCAGCGGATGGGTCTATGAAAGATGAGGTGAATCATAGAATTGATGAGGGAAAAAGAGTGAGTGGTGCACTTAGGAGTCTGTGGAGACAGAGAACTTTGTCCTTGGAGGCAAAGAGGGGAATGTATGAGAGTATAGTTTTACCAACGCTCTTATATGGGTGTGAAGCATGGGTGATGAATGTTGCAGCGAGGAGAAGGCTGGAGGCAGTGGAGATGTCATGTCTGAGGGCAATGTGTGGTGTGAATATAATGCAGAGAATTCGTAGTTTGGAAGTTAGGAGGAGGTGCGGGATTACCAAAACTGTTGTCCAGAGGGCTGAGGAAGGGTTGTTGAGGTGGTTTGGACATGTAGAGAGAATGGAGCGAAACAGAATAACTTCAAGAGTGTATCAGTCTGTAGTGGAAGGAAGGCGGGGTAGGGGTCGGCCTAGGAAGGGTTGGAGGGAGGGGGTAAAGGAGGTTTTGTGTGCGAGGGGCTTGGACTTCCAGCAGGCATGCGTGAGCGTGTTTGATAGGAGTGAATGGAGACAAATGGTTTTTAATACTTGACGTGCTGTTGGAGTGTGAGCAAAGTAACATTTATGAAGGGATTCAGGGAAACCGGCAGGCCGGACTTGAGTCCTGGAGATGGGAAGTACAGTGCCTGCACTCTGAAGGAGGGGTGTTAATGTTGCAGTTTAAAAACTGTAGTGTAAAGCACCCTTCTGGCAAGACAGTGATGGAGTGAATGATGGTGAAAGTTTTTCTTTTTCGGGCCACCCTGCCTTGGTGGGAATCGGCCAGTGTGATAATAATAAAAAAAATAAAGAAGGGAGGCTCAGCGACAATATGAAAATGACATAGCATCAAAAGTCAAGACTGACCCGAAGCTGTTGTACAGCCACATCAGGAGGAAAACAACAGTCAAGGACCAGGTAATCAGACTGAAGAAGGGTGATGGGGAATTCACAAGAAACGAGCGGGAGGTATGTCAGGAGCTCAACACGAGATTTAAAGAAGTATTTACAGTGGAAACCAGTAGGACTCCAGGAAATCAGAACAGGGGGGGGGGGCACCAGCAAGTGCTGGATGAAATACATATAACCAAGGAGGAGGTGAAGAAGCTGCTGTGCGAACTTGATACCTCAAAGGCGGTGGGACCAGACAACATCTCTCCGTGGGTCCTTAACCCTTTCAGGGTCCAAGGCCCAAATCTGGAGTCATGCACCAGTGTCCAAGAATTTAAAAAAAAAAAATTTGTTATTTTTTCTTATGAAATCGAAGAGAATCTTTTTGTGAAGGTAATAAAACAAAAAGTACGAAATTTGGTGGAAAATTGACGAAATTATGCTCTCGCGAATTTTGATGTGTCAGTGATATTTACGAATCGGCGATTTTGCCGACTTTGACTCCCATTTTAGGCCAATTACATTATTCCAATCAACCAAATTCTTAGCTATTTCACTAGTATTACTTCTATTCTATTGATTGAGCACAAGAAATCGCCAAGTCAACTGTTTCAACTACAAAATAAAGTGATCGGAAATTGTTAATTTGGCCAATTTAACACAAAGTTCAAAATATTCCAATTTCAAAATAGGGTCCAGAATGAACAATGTAGGCATTCCTGGCACTAAACTAACATTTCCTCTGTTCATTAGTTATGTTTTGAGGCTTTACAAATAAATTCCATTTTGATTTTTTAATCACATAATGAATTTTTATTCACACCAAAAAATAGAAGATTTACTGTTATGCAATACTGTAATAATTGTATAAATATCATCACCATATTTGTGAATGTATATTAGACCCACCAGCTGACGTGTGTATTAGACGTGTGAGGTCGTTTGTTTACTCTTGAATATCGGCAAAAATTTAACATTTCTGCTACTTTGAGCTCAGTTTCAAGCCATTTCCAGTGCTAAAACCAATCAAAATCATCTCTATTTCTGTAATATGTCTTCCATTCTATCAAATGAGACCAAGAAATCGCAAATACAACTATAAAAAACATACGAAAAAACACTGCAAAGTTGCTGTTTTAATCGAAAAATCATGATTTCATTTTTTTTCTCTCATTATACACAGTGTGCTGCAGGATCTGTTTTATGTGGTGCACACATACCACATAGATGTATTCTCTCATATCTAGGCCCAAATGTACCACTCACAGTTTATCAGAGTGAGCTGAGGTCATGGCGTAGATCTACGGTTTGGACCCTGAACGTAAAGCCGTAGATCTACGGGACGGACCCTGAAAGGGTTAAAGAGGGAGCAGAGATATTGTGTGTACCATTAACAAAGATCTTCAACACATCATTTGAAACTGGGCAACTCCCCGAGGTATGGAAGATGGCAAATGTAGTCCCAATTTTTAAAAATGGAGACAGACATGAGGCACTAAACTACAGACCTGTATCACTAACATGTATAGTATGCAAGGTCATGGAGAAGATCATCAGGAGGAGAGTGGTGGAGCACCTGGAAAGAAACAAGTGTATAATTGACAACCAGCACGGTTTCAGGGAAGGAAAATCCTATGTCACAAACCTACTAGAGTTTTATGATAAGGTGACAGAAGTAAGACAAGAGAGAGAGGGGTGGATCGACTGCATTTTTTTGGACTGCAAGAAGGCCTTCGACACAGTTCCTCACAAGAGGTTGCTGCAAAAGCTAGAGGATCAGGCACACATAACAGGAAAGGCACTGCAATGGATCAGAGAATACCTGACAGGGAGGCAACAACGAGTCATGGTACGTGACGAGGTGTCAGAGTGGGCGCCTGTGACAAGCAGGGTTCCACAGGGGTCAGTCCTAGGACCTGTGCTGTTCTTGGTATATGTGAACGACATAACGGAAGGGATAGACTCAGAAGTGTCCTTGTTTGCAGATGATGTGAAGTTAATGAGAAGAATGAAATCGGATGAGGATCAGGCAGGACTACAAAGAGACCTGGACAGGCTACAAGCCTGGCCCAGTAACTGGCTCCTTGAGTTTAACCCTGCCAAATGCAAAGTCATGAAGATTGGGGAAGGGCAAAGAAGGCCGCAGACACAATATAGTTTAGATGGCCAAAGACTGCAAACTTCACTCAAGGAAAAAGATCTGGGGGTGAGTATAACACTGAGCATATCTCCTGAGGTGCACATCAATCAGATAACTGCTGCAGCATACGGGCGCCTGGCAAACCTACGGATAGCGTTCCGATACCTCAGCAAGGATTCGTTCAAGACTCTGTATACTATTTACGTCAGGCCCATACTGGAGTATGCAGCACCAGTTTGGAATCCACACCTAGTCAAGCACGTCAAGAAATTAGAGAAGGTGCAAAGGTTTGCAACAAGACTAGTCCCAGAGCTACGGGGATTGTCCTACGAAGAAAGGCTGAGGGAAATCGGCCTGACGACACTGGAGGACAGGAGGGTCAGGGGAGACATGATAACGACATATAAAATACTGTGTGGAATAGACAAGGTGGACAAAGACGGGATGTTCCAGAGATGGGACACAGACACAAGAGGTCACAATTGGAAGTTGAAGACTCAGATGAATCAAAGGGATGTTAGAAAGTATTTCTTCAGTCATAGAGTGGTCAGGCCGTGGAATGGTCTAGAAAGTGAAGTAGTGGAGGCGGGAACCATACATAGTTTTAAGGCGAGGTATGATAAAGCTCATGGGGCAGGAAGAGAGAGGACCTAGTAGCAGTCAGTGAAGAGGTGGGGCCAGGAGCTATGAATCGACCCCTGCAACCACAAATAGGTGAGTACACACACACACACACAGGAGCCAGGAGCTGAGTCTTGACCCCTGCAACCACAATTAGGTGAGTGCGCATACACACACACACACACACACACACGGCCAGATTAAGAAGTCTCTGGGCCCTAGGCTATTCAGATTGGCGGGGCCCCTTTGAGTTATGGGTAAGCGAAGCGACCCCTTCCAGCTTGGGGGAGGGGGGGGTCGGTGTGAGCCTGTTTAAGGTCTAATTAAATACATTCTGGCTATTTAGATTAAATTTAATAGGGAAAGTACATCAAGACAACCCAAACCATTTACCAACAGCCATTATAACTATCTTGTTAAATCATGCATTTTAAAGAGAATAAACTCAAGACAGCATAGTATTACTAGATTAGGCTATTAAAGTAGTGACATCATGTACCTATTATATTCAGCATAACCACTACAGCACTATTATTCCCTTTATAAATCACTAACATTATTGTTATCATTGCATCATGCATAAGACTATCAAATCATATAAACTCAAGAAAGTAAAGAATTGTTTATATTCACAGGCACTTCTTAAATAAACTTTTTTCTGGATTTCATATTGGCAAAATCATCAATTATATTCTGAAAATCAATATTTCTTGTTAGATCAGACTCAATGGTCAACAAGGCTAGGTTACACAATTTGTCTTGGCTCATTGTTGAACGGAGCTGGTTTTTCACTCTTTTCAAAACAGAAAATGAACGTTCTCCTTCACAGTTAGTAGCTGGAATTGTTGGGTAAAGGCGATACACTATGTCAACATTAGGGAAGGTTTCTGAGATACCTGCATTTCTTAAATGTTTCAAAGCAGCTGAGGGTGCACATTTTTCAGGTGGAGCTTTAATCTGATTCATATACCCAGAAAAATGAACTATTTCTTCAACAAATGTGTCCTGAACATCTGCTGAAAGGTGTTGTTGCAACTTTAATGCAGCTTCTCTCAATTCTGCATCTGGCATAGTAGTAATTTTGAACAGAAATCCAAACTTGTCATTGAGATTCTGGTAGATTTCTTTTCTTTTCACCAATTCTGTAATCAGTGATTCCAGAATGACGAAGTATGTAGCTGTCTTACATTTCTGCCTTGGTAGCAACACAATTTCATTGTCTGGCTCTTCAAAATTGCATTTCCTCTTCCTTGACCGCTGATGATCAGCCCGGTAACTGTAGTCTTTCACCAGCAGTTTAGCTTTCTCTTCAAACATTTCAAAAGCTTCATCATTGCAAAGTGAGCTTACAAATTCCACTAAGCCTGCATAGAGGTTAGCACAAGTAGCCATTTCAATTTCAATTTTCTGAAGTGTCTTGTTCGTGGCATTTAACCGTTCCAGTATACAGTCCCAAAGCACACAGAGTAAGGCCAATTCAAAATCTTCCAATTTTGATGCTAAGCTGGCTGCTTCGCTTCTTGTAGTTGCTGTCTGGTCTTCATCCTCTGCTATTTGGATCAAAGCAGAACGTATTTCAGCAAAGCTGTCTTTCAAAGCATGTGTTGCATCATGCTGTGCTGACCACCTTGTTGTTGATAATGATTTGATGACATCTCCATGAATGGTTGACTTGAGTATACTCCACCGATGCGTTGAAGCAGAAAAAAAATTAAAGAGTGCTTGTAAAAGTCCAAAAAATGAAACTGCAGCGACACAACACTCCGCAGCACATGACCCAACAAGATTAAGAGAATGTGCTGAGCAGGGCACATATTCAGCAAGTGGGTTGATTTGCTTGATACGGGCTTGCAATCCATTATATTTACCTGACATGTTACTTGCATTGTCGTAGCTCTGGCCACCTCAATCCATAATAGAGAGATCATGTTCAAGCAGAGTATCCAGTACTACATTCATCATTGTTTCTCCATCATGGCCTGAAAGAGGAATGAATTTTATAAAGCGCTCTACAGGCTTACCACTGGAGTCGACAAAGCGAACAATGAATGTCAATTGATCTGTATGTGAAATATCGGGTGTTGAATCTACACTTATTGCAAAGTATTTTGCAGTTTTCACAGCTGCTATGATGTTATTGAGGACCTTCTTAGTCATCAGTTCAATAAATTCATTGCATATAGTAGATGACATGTAAGATACAGTGCCTCTTCCTGCATTCCCAAGTCGTGACACATGATTTGCTAAGAATGGATCGAATTGTGCTAACAGTTCTATGATCCCTAGGAAATTGCCATTGTTTCCCGAACCAAAAACCTCATTTTCTCCACGGAAAGCAAGTCCTCTTAGAGCTAAGAATTTTACAACGTAATCCGGCCCTGCACACACACACACACGAGTGTGCGCACAGGCACACGAGCTCACACACACACAAGTACAAACACACACACGCATGAGCCCGCACATGCACGAGCACACACACACACACACACACACACACACACACACACACACACACACACACACACACACACACACACACACACACACACACACACACACATACACACACACACACATACACACAGAGGTATGATAAAGCTCACGGCTCAGGGAGAGTGACCTAGTAGCGATCAGTGAAGAGGCGGGGCCAGGAGCTCGGACTCGACTCCCGCAACCTCAACAACCTCAACTAGGTGAGTACACACATACACACACACACACACACACACACACACACACACACACACACACACACACACACACACACGCACATGAACACACATGATCGCACGCGAACACACACTCACATGAACGCATGTGCACACACACTTGAGCACTACAGTAGACCCTCATATTACATGGTAGTTACATTCCTGAAGAAATGCTGTCTTAGATGACTCCGTGTTATATAAACCAAGGAACGTACGGGAAAAATAGGGTTACGTTCCAGGGACACTCAAAAAGTCAAACAACTTTTTTTTTACACATCCAGATCTTACAAAAATATAAATGATGTTGTTGTTTTTGTTGCTTAAGACTATAAATGCAACAGAAATAATATTATTTACCTAAAATTGTGAAGAGAGTGGAGATGCATGGTGTGGCCCTACTGGGCTGAGGTAGATGGTTGTTGGTTGTCGGCAGAAGTGGATGGTTAAGGTTCTGGTACTAAAGCTGATGGTTGTACCGGAGTGTGCATAAATTCTGTAATGGATATCTGGCTTCTTTTACCCTGCAGTACATTATACATTATTCCAGAAGCTTGGTACTGCCTGGTTTAGAGTATGAGTCCAATGATGCAACTAGTATTTTCATCTCTTTTCTTGTGTAGTTACACTTGAATGACTTAATAGGTACCCGATCCAGTGGTTGCATTAAAAATGTTGTATTTGGAGGTAAAAATACAACTTTTACATGTGGGGTCACAACCAGCAAAGCTTCTGAATGGGTATGGGAATTATCAAGAATGAAGAGAGCCTTGAATGCAAGGGTCTTGCTGTGCAGGTAAAACTTGACTTCAGGAATAAAGTGATGTTTAAACCAACCAATAAATATTTCCTCTCTCATCCATGCTGACTGGTTTACTTCCAAATTACTGATACGGTGTTTTTATCTACACCTTTCAAAGCACAAGGATTCTTAGAGGGTAAATAACCATAGGCTTACACTTGAAATCACCTGACGCATTACCGCAAAGGAGCAAGGTGAAGCAATCCTTTGCTGCCTTGAAGCTCGGTACACTTTTCTTTTGCTGACTGAAATAAGTTCTTGTTGGCATTTTCTTCCAAAAAACACTTGTCTTGCCAGTATTAAAACCTTGATGTGGCTCGTAGCCACCCTCAGAAATAATTTCCTGAAATTCAGCGGGGAAATTACTTGCTGCTGTATGATCAGCTGAAGCACTCTCACTAGAAAACTTAATATTATGTACATAACTTATTATGCAACTTAAATTTGTGGAACCAGCCAGCACTAAACACACACACTTTTTCAGACCTTCCTTCCTTATCACACACACTGCTTTAAACAAGTGTAAAACCTTTTCCCTAATTAAGATGAAATTTAGTGGTGCACCTTTCTTTGTTTTTTGTTCAGTCCACTTGAGCAATAGGTTTTCTTTTATTTACTTGTTGTGATCTACGTTTCATTCTTTTTTTGAGATGACAGCCTGGGTTATTCATTACACAAGCTCAATTTTCTTTGTAACTCCAAGACTTTAATGCTTAACCCTTTTGTTGCCACTTTCAGCAACACTTGTGTGCCTACTAGGTGCCATGATTGCTTGGCAGATACAAGATATGTCAATTAAAATATCAAAACACAGACCATAAAGACAGCTAGCTCCTAGAAGAGAATGGTCTGAGATGCGTATGAGTAGAAGGCTGGGAAAGAGATAGCAGGGGATGGTGGTAGGACTGCTTTGCAGAGACAGTGGTTTCACCCACAGCCAGGCAGTGGCCTGAACTAGGGAAATGTCCCAAGAGCGATACTCCAAATTTTTTCCCCTCCTGCAATGAAGTGTTATATAAAATTATGCTGCAATTTTTCGGTAGTGTAATACCCAAAATGTGGTAAGTAAATCCATGTAATATGAGGGTCTACTGTATCATGTGGAAAGTTTTTACTTTTTGCCCTGCAGCATTTTAAGGATTAAGGTACAGTAACTAAAAGGATGCATTGCCAGTTTTCTTCCTTAGTGGGGTGGGTGGTGGTGTGGAAATTGTCAAAATGGGATGTTTCCTGGCAGAGATTCCACAACATAGACTACTCTGTTATTGTGTAATAATAATAATAATAACAGAATCATTTATATATGTAGAGGAGGGCCCCGTGTAATTGTGGTGGGTTAGGTTCCAGGCTACCGCCATAAGATGAAAATTGTCGTAAATCAAATAACACTTTTTTCATTTATAAATGCATAAAATGCTTTATACAGTGGACCCCCGCATACTGTTGGCCTTACATAACGTTAAATCCGCATACCACTACATTTTATCGCTAAGATTTTGCCTCGCATACCGCTAAAAAATCCGCTCAACGCTGTTCGTCCGAGACGCGTCTAATGTGCGCCCTTAGCCAGCCTCACATGTTCCGCCGGTGGCATTGTTTACCAGCCAGCCTCCGCGGTAACATCCAAGCATACAATCGGAACATTTCGTATTATTACAGTGTTTCTGGTGATTTTATCTGCAAAATAAGTGACCATGGGCCCCAAGAAAACTTCTAGTGCCAACCCTACAGGAATAAGGGTGAGAATTACTATAGAGATGAAGAAAGAGATCATTGATACGTATGAAAGTGGAGTGCGTGTCTCCGAGCTGGCCAGGTTGTATAGTAAACCCCAGTCAACCATCGCTACTATTGTGGGCAACAAAAAGGCAATCAAGGAAGCTGTTCTTGCCAAAGGTTTAACTGTGTTTTCGAAACAGAGATCGCAAGTGATGGAAGATGTTGAGAGACTCTTATTGGTGTGGATAAATGAAAAACAGATAGCAGGAGATAGCATCTCTCAAGTGATCATAAGTGAAAAAGCTAGGAAGTTGCATGAGGATTTAATTAAAAAAATGCCTGCAACTAGTGATGATGTGAGTGAATTTAAGGCCAGCAAAGGTTGGTTTGAGAGATTTAAGAGGCGTAGTGGCATACATAGTGTGATAAGGCATGGCGAGTGCCTCCTAGTGTTAGACAATGCCCCTGGTCATCCTACAGAGCGACTTTATGGGGACATGAAATTCATTAAGGTGAAGTTTTTGCCTCCTAATACCACTCCTCTCCTGCAGCCCATGGACCAGCAGGTTATTGCAAACTTCAAAAAACTGTACACAAAAGCTCTGTTTGAAAGGTGCTTTGTAGTGACCTCAGAAACTCAACTGACTCTAAGAGACTTTTGGAGAGATCACTTTAATATCCTCAATTATCCTCCGTAAGCCATGCGTGTCGTATGAGGCGACTAAAATGCCGGGAGCAATGGGCTAGTAACCCCTTCTCCTGTATACAATTACTAAAAAAGAGAAGAAGAAAAACTTTATAAAACTGGGTTGCTTAAATGTGCGTGGATGTAGTGGTAGGGTGTGCAAAAGAAGAAAATTGAAGGTGAATACAGGAAAGAGTAAGGTTATGAGGATAACAAAAAGATTAGGTGATGAAAGATTGAATATCAGATTGGAGGGAGAGAGTATGGAGGAGGTGAACGTATTCAGATATTTGGGAGTGGACGTGTCAGCGGATGGGTCTATGAAAGATGAGGTGAATCATAGAATTGATGAGGGAAAAAGAGTGAGTGGTGCACTTAGGAGTCTGTGGAGACAAAGAACTTTGTCCTTGGAGGCAAAGAGGGGAATGTATGAGAGTATAGTTTTACCAACGCTCTTATATGGGTGTGAAGCGTGGGTGATGAATGTTGCAGCGAGAAGGCTGGAGGCAGTGGAGATGTCGTGTCTGAGGGCAATGTGTGGTGTGAATATAATGCAGAGAATTCGTAGTTTGGAAGTTAGGAGGAGGTGCGGGATTACCAAAACTGTTGTCCAGAGGGCTGAGGAAGGGTTGTTGAGGTGGTTCGGATATGTAGAGAGAATGGAGCGAAACAGAATGACTTCAAGAGTGTATCAGTCTGTAGTGGAAGGAAGGCGGGGTAGGGGTCGGCCTAGGAAGGGTTGGAGGGAGGGGGTAAAGGAGGTTTTGTGTGCGAGGGGCTTGGACTTCCAGCAGGCATGCGTGAGCGTGTTTGATAGGAGTGAATGGAGACAAATGGTTTTTAATACTTGACGTGCTGTTGGAGTGTGAGCAAAGTAACATTTATGAAGGGATTCAGGGAAACCGGCAGGCCGGACTTGAGTCCTGGAGATGGGAAGTACAGTGCCTGCACTCTGAAGGAGGGGTGTTAATGTTGCAGTTTAAAAACTGTAGTGTAAAGCACCCTTCTGGCAAGACAGTGATGGAGTGAATGATGGTGAAAGTTTTTCTTTTTCGGGCCACCCTGCCTTGGTGGGAATCGGCCAGTGTGATAATAAAAAAAAAATTGTGTAAACCTTATAGGTAAGGCTTGGGAGGGAGTGACTAAGAGGACCTTGAACTCTGCTTGGAAGAAACTGTGGCCAGAATGTGTAGACAAAAGGGATTTTGAAGGGTTTGAGGCTAACCCTGAGAATCCTATGCCAGTTGAGGAATCCATTATGGCATTGGGAAAGTCCTTGGGGTTGGAGGTTAGTGGGGATGATGTGGAAGAGTTGGTGGAGGAGGACAATGAAGAACTAACCACTGATGAGCTGATAGATCAACTTCAACAGCAAGAGGCCAGACCTGAGGAAACTGGTTCGAAGGAGGGGATAGAGAAATTGAAGAAATTGCCTACTACAAAGATTAAGGAAATCTGTGCAATGTGGCTGAAAGTGCAAACCTTTATGGATGAAAATCACCCTCACACAGCTATTGCAAGCCGTGCTGGTGACTATTACACTGACAATGTTGTGAAACACTTTAGGGAAGTCATAAAGGAACGAGAGGTACAGGCCACTATGGACAGATATGTTGTGCGACAGAACTCCAGTGACTCTGAAGCTGGTCCTAGTGGCATTAAAAGAAGAAGGGAAGTAACCCCAGAAAAGGAGTTGACACCTCAAGTCTTAATGGAAGGGGATTCCCCTTCTAAACACTAACACTCTCTCCTCCTCGCATCCCATCAATCATCACCAGATCTTCAATAAAAGTAAGTGTCATGTAATTGTGCATGCCTTTTTCAGTTTGTGTGTATTAAAATTAATATTTCATGTAGTAAAAATTTTTTTTTTCATACTTTGGGGTGTCTTGCACGGATTAATTTGATTTCCATTATTTCTTATGGGGAAAATTCATTCGCATAACGATAATTTCGCATAACAATGAGCTCTCTTGCACGGATTAATATCGCTATGCGGGGGTACACTGTACCATGTTTACACTATCATATGTTAGCAATAGAATTAGGTGTTAAAAAACAATAAAAGTAAAAACTCATACAGTACTCTCATTATTTACCTTAAAACATTTGTAGTCTTAACCCTTTCACTGTCAAGACCCCCTGTTCACAAACTTGCTCTCAGTGTCGAAGAATTTAAAAAAAATTTTTTTTATGAAATGATAGAGAATCTTTTTCCCAATGGTAATGACACCAAAGTATGAAATTTGATGGAAAACTTGCAGAATTACTCTGTTGCAAAGTTAGCGGTCTTGGCAATATTTATGCATTGGCAATTTTGCCAACTTTGAGCCCTATTTTCGGCTGATTTCCTTATTCCAGTCGACCAAACTCATAGCTATTTAGCTAGAACTCCTTTTGTTCTATTGATTGAGTACAAGAAACTGCCTTTTTACCAATTTCAACTACCCATTAAAGTGATCAGAAATTTTCAATTTGGCCAATTTTATAGATAATTCAAGGAAAGCCAATTTAAAAATAGGTTCCAGAATTAGCAATGCAAACATTTCTAGCACTAAAATAACATTTTCTCTGTTCATTAGTTACGTCTCCAGGTCCCTCTTATATTACGCATGCTTTCCATTTTTAATTTTTATTCATTCAAAAAACAGAAGATTTACTGTTATGCAGACTACTGCATTATTGTAAAAATAGTATAAATAATATCAGCACATTCATGAAAGCATATTAGATCCACCAGTTGACTTGTATTGGACGCGTGATGTGATTTGTTTACTCTTTAACATCGGCAAAAATTGAACATTTCTGCTATTTTGAGCTCAATTTCAGAGTACTTTTAGTCCGTAAACCATTTAAAATCATCACTAGTTCTGTAATATATCTTCCATTCTATCGAACGAGATCAAGAAAATGAGAATACAAACATAAATACTTTACGAAAATGCACCACAAATTCGCTCTTTTAAACGAAAAATACGGCCACAGTTTTTTTTCTCATGGACTGCAGGATTTCTTTTATACTGTGCACACTGACCACTCAGACCCATTGCCTCATATGTAGGCCTGCCACCTTTCTCCCGCAAGATTGAAAGTTGCTTGAATTTTGTTGCACTATTACGGGACCGACACTGGCTTGTAAGCTGTAATATTACAGGACTGACAGTGAAAGGGTTAATATAGGGTGAGAGGTTAGCAGTACAGGTTGGCCATCACTATTCTGACAATCAGTAATCCGGTTCCATCGATAATCCTGCACTAATTTTGGCTGGCATAACTTCAAATTTCCAGGGTCACAACATCAACCTGCTGCTACTGTTTGCTGATGCTACTTAACCCTTTCGGGGTTTCGGCCGTTACTAGTACGGCTTACGTGCAGGGGTTTTTGACGTACTGTACTAGTACGCATAAATTCTAGCGCCGTCAAATCTAGTGAGAGAAAGCTGGTAGGCCTACATATGAAAGAATGGGTCTATGTGGTCAGTGTGCACAGTATAAAAAAAATCCTGCAGCACACAGTGCGTAATGAGAAAAAAAACTTTGACCATGTTTTTGAATTAAAACAGCGACTTTGCACTGTATTTTCGTATGGTATTTATTGTTGTATTCTAGTTTTCCTGGTCTCATTTTATAGAATGGAAGACATATTACAGAAATTGTGATGATTTTGACTGATTTTAAAATGAAAAGTACCTTGAAATTGAGCTCAAACTAGCAGAAATGTTCGATTTTTACCAAAGATCAAAAGTAAACAAATCATGCCAAGTGTCCAAGACACATCAACTGGTGAGTCTAATATTCTTTCACAAGTGTGCTGATATTATTTATACCATTTCTACACTAATGCAGTAGTCTGCATAACAGTAAATCTTCTATTTTTTTGTGAGAATAAAAATTCAAAGTGGAAAGCAAAAGAATGTAAGAGGGGCATGGGAACATGACTAATGAACAGAGGAAATGTTATTTTAGTGCTAGGAATGTCTTTTGAAATTTGTGTGAAATTGGCAAAATTGCTAAATTCTGACCACTGTATTGGATAGTTGAAATCGGTAAATGGGTGGTTTCTTGTACTCATTCGATAGAAAAAATGGAGTTCTAGCGAAATAGTTATGATTTTTGTCGACTAGTACACTGGAATTGGCCGAAAATAGGGCTCAAAGTGGGCAAAATCGCCGATGCATAAACATCATTGAGACCGCTAACTTCGTGAGAGCATAATTCCGTAAGTTTTCCATCAAATTTCTTTTGAAATTTGGCCGACCCTGAGAACAAGTCTTTGAGAGGACCTGCCGACCCCCAAAGGGTTAATGCATAAGTAATTCCAATTTCTTTTTCTCCATTTGTTATAACCTGCTCACTTTTAGCCCTAGCCATGGTTCTTATGAATAATGCTTCTCATTGTGTAAAAAGATAAGGTGAAAGGTAAGGTGACTTTGAAGCCACTGTCGGTCACCACAAGCTCAGCTCACTCAGATAAACTGTGACCGGCAAATTTGGGCTTTCATATGAGAGAATAAGTCTGTATGGTAAGTGTGCATTATTTAAAAAAATCCTGCAGCACGCAGTGTATAATAAGAAAAAACTGCAACCATGCTTATGGTGTAAACCCGATTTTGTGGTGTATTTTCATATGGTTTGTATGGTTGTATTCTCATTTTTTATTGTTATAATATTATTATTAGTATGTACGTGGTGATGGGCTCTTGATCTAGGGAATTGGATCTGTGCTCCAGTTTCCTAAATAAATAATAATAATAATAATAATTATTATACACATGTATTAATAATAATAATTATAATATGTACTAAGAATAATAATTATAATATGTACTAAGAATAATAATAATTATTTTAATAATAATAATACAATATAATAGTAATAATAATATGTTGTCATTTTTAGACATTTCTCATAATTGTTTTTTTCATATTTTTGTGCCAAATGCTTCAAAATACAAATTGGTAACCCTCTGGGTGGCTGTAGCTACTGCTAGATCATAGCTATCTCAGTGCTAACCAAGGGTTTACCCTTTCAGGGTCCAAAGGCCCTCTCAGAGACTTGTTTTCAGGGTCCCCCAAATTTCAAAAATAAAAAAAATTATTTTTTCTTATGAAAAGATAGAGAATCTTTTCTCGATCATAATGACACCAAAAGTATGAAATTTGATGGAAAACTTAAGGAATTATGCTCTCGCGAAGTTAGCGGTCTCAACGATGTTTATGCATCGGCGATTTTGCCCACTTTGAGCCCTATTTTCGACCAATTCCAGTGTACTAGTCAACAAAAATTACAGTGGATCCTCACCTAACGATATTAATCCGTTCCTGAGAGCTCAACATTAGGCGAAATTATTGTTAGCCAAATTAATTTTCCCCATAAGAAATAATGGAAATCAAATTAATCCGTTCCTGACACCCCAAAGCATGAAAAAAAAAATTTCCCACATGAAGCAATTTTAATACACACAAACTGAAGAAGACATGTACAGTTACATGACACTTACCTTTATTGAAGATCTGGTGATGATTGATGGGATGGGAGGAGGGGAGAGTGTGGATGGTGTTAATGTTTAGAAGGGGAATCCCCTTCCATTAGGACTTGAGATGTCAAGTCCTTTTTTCAGGGTTACTTCCCTTCTTCTTTTAATGCCACTAGGACCAGCTTGAGAGTCACTGGACCTCTGTCACACAACATATCTGTCAATAGAGGCCTGTACCTCCCGTTCCTTTATGACATTCCTAAAGTGTTTCACAACTTTGTCTGTGTAATAGTCACCAGTACAGCTTGCAATAGCTGTGTGAGGGTGATTTTCATCAAAAAAGGTTTGCACTTTAAGCCACATTACACACATTTCCTTAATCTTTGAAGTAGGCAACTTCCTCAATTTCTCTATCCCCTCCTCCGGAGCAGTTTCCTCAGGTCTGGCCTCTTGCTGTTGAAGATGATCTTGCAGCTCATCAGTGGTTAGTTCATCATTGTCCTCCACCAACTCTTCCACATCCTCCCCACTAACCTCCAACCCCAAGGACTTCCCCAATGCCACAATTGATTCCACAACTGGCATAGGCTTCTCAGGGTTAGCCTCAAATCCTTCAAAATCCCTTTTGTCTACACATTCTGGCCACAGTTTCTTCCAAGCAGAGTTCAAGGTCCTCTTAGTCACTTCCTCCCAAGCCTTACCTATAATGTTTACACAATTGAGAATGCTAAAGTGATCTCTAAAAAACTCTCTTAGAGTCAATTGAGTTTCTGTGGTCACTACAAAGCACCTTTCAAACATAGCTTTTGTGTAGGGTTTTTTGAAGTTTGCAATGACCTGCTGGTCCATGGGTTGCAGGAGAGGAGTGGTATTAGGAGGCAAAAACTTGACCTCAATGAAGCTCATGTCCCCAGAAAGTCGCTCTGCCACGTCTGAAGGATGACCAGGAGCATTGTCTAATACCAGGAGGCACTTAAGGTCCAATTTATTTAGCAGGGGGTAATTTTTCACAGTGGGGGCAAATGCATGGTGTAACCAGTCATAGAAAAGGTCTCTAGTGACCCATGCCTTTACTGTTTGCCCTCCACATCACACACAAATTAGCCTTGAAGACATTGTTTTTCCTGAACACTCTGGGAGTTTTAGAGTGATACATCAATAAAGGCTTCACTTTGCAATCACCACTAGCATTAGCACACATCAACAGAGTAAGCCTGTCTTTCATAGGCTTTAGTCCTGGGAGTGCCTTTTCCTCCTGAGTAATGTAGGTCCTGCTTGGCATTTTCTTCCAAAATAGGCCTGTTTCGTCACAATTGAACACTTGTTCAGGTTTCAATTCTTCACTGTCTATGTACTCCTTGAATTCCTTCACATTTTTCAGCTGCTTTTTGGTCCGAACTGGCAGCCTCACCATGCCTTTTCACACTATGTATGCCATTATGATTCTTAAATCTCTCAAACCAACCTTTGCTGGCCTTAAATTTACTCACATCACCACTAGTTGCAGGCATTTTTCTAATTAAATCATCATGCAACTTCCTAGCCTTTTCACATATGATCGCTTGAGAGATGCTATCTAGTGCTATCTGTTTATCGTTTATCCACACCAATAACAGTCTCTCAACATCTTCTATCACTTGCGATCTCTGTTTCGAAAACTATTGTGGCCGTTTTCTTGGCCACAATAGTAGCGATGGTTGATTGGGGTTTTGTGTACAACCTGGCCAGCTCGGAGACACGCACTCCACTTTCATACTTAGCAATGATCTCTTTCTTCATATCCATAGTAATTCTCACCCTTTTTGCTGTAGGGTTGGCACTAGAAGCTCTCTTGGGGTCCATGGTGACTTATTTTGCAGGTGCAATCACTAAAAATGCTGTGATAATATGAAGTGTTCCGATTGTATGTTTGGATGCGACTGTGGTGGCTGGCTTGTAAACACTGGCACCCATGGGGCAAGTGAGGCATGCTCAGGTCGCAAATGGACACGTCTCGAACGGAACGAACCGCATTGGGCGAGTTTTTTAGCATTAGCCGAGGCAAAATTTTTGCGTTGAAGTGTATCACTAGCCGGATTTAATATTATGTGATGCGTTCATTAGGCGAGGGTCCACTGTATAGCTATTTAGCTAGAACTCCATTTTTTCTATCGAATGAGTACAAGAAACCACCCATTTACCGATTTCAACTATCCAATACAGTGGTCAGAATTTAGCAATTTTGCCAATTTCACACAAATTTCAAAAGATGCCAATTTCCAAATAGGGTCCAGAATAAACAAGAAAGACATTCCTGGCACTAAAATAACATTTCCCCTGTTCATTAGTCACGTCCCCATTCTTTTGCTTTCCATTTTGAATTTTTATTCTCACTACAAATAGAAGATTTACTGTTATGCAGACTACTGCATTAGTGTAGAAATGGTATAAATAATATCGGCACACCTGTGAAAGAATATTAGTCTCACCAGTAGACGTGTATTGACGCTTAGCATGATTTGTTTACTTTTGAACTTTGGTAAAAATCGGGTAAAAATCGAACATTTCTGCTACTTTGAGGACGCAATTAGAAGCTATGACAAAAGCTAGAGAAATGAAGAAGGCAGCAGCATAAGCTGAGGCAGCTGGCTGCCGCCGCAACCACCACCACCACTGTGGCTACAGTGATCATGTCTTCACCTATATACACCTACCATCCGACTTACGACCTGCTCGACTTATGACCATTTGACTTACGACCTTGTTTTCTATGCCAGATTTCTGGGAAATAAACAACTGTTTGTGTTGTACACAGTGTTTATCCTAAACCTTACAGTATAAAATACAGTACTAATAGCATAAAAAGTAAAGTAAAACATGAAATACCAAAATAAAACAATAAAATAAAGTCTTTACAAAAATATGATGTTGATATTCAGTAGTAAAGTTCGACTTACGTCCATTTCGACTTACGACCGGTTTCTCGGAACCGAACTCGGTCGTAAGTCAGATGGTACCTGTACACATCTGTCTTGACCACACCTGTGGTTATATATGTGACAACCTCACCACTAATCATAGATAAACACAAGCTAGGTGTGGGGTTATGGACTGGGAAGATACTAGAGTGGGAGAGTAAATGGCAGATGCTTTCTGTCACTGCCGGCGTCACCATCGCTTGCCATATTATGGCCTATTTTATTCATTCTAGAGTGTATATCATGTTTCTATTTTATTATTGTTTATTATGTCATATTAGATGAATTGTGATAGAAAACTAAGCCATAGAGTTGATATTAGCATTATTTTGTCATGCCTCCTGGGAGGTTAGAGTGGATTAATTGCATTTCAATTAATTTAAATGAGGAAAATTGACTCAGTATATGAACAAATCAGGATACGAGCAAGGTCACGGAACGGATTAAATTCGTAAGCTGAGGTTCCACTGTATATACAAATGTACAGTCACTGGACATGTTCCTAGAAGTTCTGCAGCTTGTGGAACTCTTTGAAACATGGTTTCATACATAATCGTTTTTACACTCCTCACACACAAAATGAGTGTCTCTGCATTTTTATGTTTTTTTTTTTTTTTGTATGTGTACAGACAAAACACCTCGTTTGAGCAGTTTTCTTCAAAGTAGTATCAGGCAGTTGTATTAGGTAGTTATCCTAGGTAAATGGTCATGTGTCATAATTAATAATAATGATAATGTTAATTTCTGGAGCTCATCACCAAAATTTATGCATCACATGTGACCAATTTAATCAGTTAGGGGGGTTACTATATTACACCAGTTGCATTCTGTAAGAAGTGTCATTGGTCACTGCTCTAAGACCCTTACATTATCTTCCCTCCTCACTGATGGCCCAACCTTTGATACAAACTCTATCTTTGACTTTTTCACAGCAGCAGATTTATTACACAAACTTTGAAGGTATTTCTTTTATCACTCAATACTGCCCTTATTAACTCTACCTCTGTTATACTTTCCACCCTTTCTAGTCTCAGATCAAGTACAGTGGAACCTTGGCTTACGAATGCCCCACCATGCGAATTTTTCGGGATACGAACACTCGATCAATTTTTTGCTTCTGGATACGAACGAAATTTCAGGATGCAAACTTCCCCTTCAAGGGAGGTTCCTTGGTGTGGAGTTCTTGATCAAGGGAATTGGATCTGTGCTCCACTTCCCTAAATTAATAATAATAATAATAATTATTATTATTATACATATGTACTACTAATAATAAAACACTGCAGTAGGCCTGTTGGCCCATACTGTGCAGGTCCTTCACAGATCCAACCCACTAACAGAATAAACATACCCAAGCAATAAGCATTGACAATTCTATTTACTCATCTCAACTGTGTGTTAATAGAGTTACAGGAAGCTGACATCAAAGAAATGCTGAACACTGACCATGATGCACCTGTTGTGCATTTCTTGAGTGATGGTGAAATTAGTTGAATTGTGATATGAACCAGGATGCCCTCTCTTGAGCAACTCTACCAGCAGCTAAAAGAGGAGCTTAGGGTTGCTAAGCTGGAGATACAGCGAGTAATGGAGGAGAACAAGAGGATTCGTAGTAATCCTGTTGTGAGTCCTCTCGTTAAGAGAGGAACCTGGTCAGTGGCTGCACAACATGGAACCAAGTTGAGGATCAAGAAGACTGATAGAGAGGCAGAAACAACAAAGAACCAGAAGACTACTGTGGAAACTTCCAATCCATTTTCGGTGCTACCTGACGAATGTGGGTTGTCTATTGGGAGCATCACAACGAGCACCAAGGAAGCATTGGCAAACGTGGGTGAAACATCCCCAGAAACCCCAACAAAGACCATCGAGACCATCACAACGAATTCCACAAGTGAAGGTAAGAACATTGTTTTAGTTAGAGACAGTCAGGTTAAGTTTATAGATAGGGCATTTTGTCTTAGGGACAGGAAGAGGAGGCAGAGGGTATGTTTTCCTGGGGCTGGGATGGGAGGTATTGTTAACCGTCTGGACGACATCACGAAAGGTAACGGGAGCAATCCTGTTATCTGCCTCAGTGCGGGAGCCAACGATGTTGGCAGACATAGGAGCGAGGACCTGATTAGCAGGTATAGGTCAGCAATAGAAATAATTAGGAAGAAGGGTATTTTGCCAAGGAGAGGATTTGGAAATGAATGGTTGTCCAGGGCAATTGGTGTCAATTGCTGGCTGGACAAATACTGTAAGGAAAATGCGGTAACATTCATTGACAACTGGGACCTCTTCTATGGCAGAAATGACATGTATGCCAGGGATGGGGTTCACTTATCTAGGTTTGGGGTAGGGGCACTGGCAACTGCAGTGGAGGGAGCTGTTAGGACTTTAAACTTGGAATACACCTACCATCCGACTTACGACCGAGCTTGGTTCTGACCAACTGGTCGTAAGTCAAAATGGATGTAAGTCGAACTTTACTACTGAATATCAACATCACATTTTTGTAATGGCTTTATTTTATTGTTTTATTTTGGTACTTCATTTTTTTACTTTACTTTTTATGCTGTTAGTACTGTATTTTATACTGTAAGGTTTAGGATAAACACTGTGTACAACACAAACAGTTGTTTATTTCCCAGAAATTTGGCATAAAAAACACGGTCATAAGTCGAGTGGTCGTATGTCGAGCAGGTCATAAGTCAGATGGTAGGTGTAGTTAGTGGTATGGGTTTTGGCGGGAAACAGTGAAGTCCCAGTGTAGTAATATTATGAGTTCTAGGGTAACTAGTAATAAGCAGAACAAGGTAGATATTGGAAAGCCAGTGGCACTAGGTGACAAGGACAGTAATAGGTTTAGTAGAAAAACAGAAATGAGCAGGAAGGGTAAAGAGAAAGGAGGGTCTTTCAATGTATATTATGCTAATAGCTGTAGTGCTAGGAATAAGATGGATGAGTTGAGATTAGTTGCTAGTGCAGGTAACATTGATGTATTTGCCATAACTGAGACATGGTTTAATTCAGAAAGTCGGGACATACCTGCAGAATGTCACATTCAGGGTTTTAAATTGTTCCAAGTAGATAGAAGTATCGAGAGGGGGGGTGGGGTGGCATTGTTTGTCCGAGATCGCTTGAACTGTTGCATAAAAACGGGTATTAAGCCTGAAGTAACACGTAAAGAGTCTGTTTGGATAGAATTTTCAGAGGAGCATGAAAAATTGATTTTACGAGTGATATACCATCCCCCAAACTTAGATAGGGACCAAGGGAGACTACTATGGGAGGAAATTGTTAAGGCCACAAGGCATGATAATGTAGTAATCCTAGGAGACTTGAACTTTAGTCATATTGATTGGAATTTCTTGACTGGGAATTTAGAATTTAACGACTTCTTAGAAGTAGTTCAGGATTGTTTTTTGAGGCAATTTGTGACAGCCTACAAGGAGAAATAACCTGTTTGACTTAGTTCTGGCAAACAAGGAAACCCTTGTTAATAATTTAGAAATTACAGAGGAACTCGGCACAGGCGATCACAAATCAATTACCTTTAGCATTGAGTGGAAGTATGACAGTAGGAATAATTCAGTAATGGTTCCAGATTTTCGCTTAGCAGATTACAATGGGCTTAGAGAACACTTATCATCTGTGGACTGGGGTAACAAAGAGAGCTATCAGTATGACAGCTTTCTTAACACAATACATGCTGCCCAAAGAACATTTATTCCATATAAGGAAATTAGATCGAATAGAATTAACCCAAAATGGATGAATAATAGGCTCAAATATCTTTTAGGGCAGAAGATAGGAATTTTTAGAAGTATCAAAAGAGGTCCCTTTTAATTGACATTAAAAGGGACGTTAAAAAGGGGATAAGAAAAGCTAAACGGAGTATGCAATTAAAGTTGCTAGGGATTTGAAAACTAAGGCAAAAAGTTTTTTCCAGGTGTATAGAACAAAAGTTAGGGATAAGATAGGTCCCCTTAAAAATAATTTGGGGCATCTTACTGACAAAGAGAATGAAATGTGCTCAATTTTAAATAATTATTTTCTCTCGGTTTTTACACAGGAAGACACTTACAATATCCCAGTAATTAATTTTTATAGTGGACCTGAAGAAGATAAATTATGTAACATCACAGTCACTAGTGAAATGGTTATGACACAAATAGACCGTCTGAAACAAAATAAATCACTGGGTCCTGATGAGCTTCTTTTCAAGGGTTCTTAAGGAATGCAAAATGGAACTTTGTGAACCGTTAACTAATATTTTTAATTTAACTCTTCAAACAGGTGTAGTGTCTGATATGTGGAAGATGGCTAATGTAATTCCTATTTTTAAAGCAGGGGACAAGTCGTTACCTTCAAATTGCCGCCCAATAAGCCTAACCTCAATTGTAGGCAAATTACTAAAGTCAGTTATAGCTGAGATTATGAGAAGCATAATCTGATTAATGATACTCAGCATGGATTCACGAGAGGCCGTTCTTGTGTAACTAATTTACTAACTTTCTTCAGTAAAGCTTTTGAGGCTGTTGGTCACAACAAAGAATTTGATATTGTTTATTTAGATTTTAGTAAGGCTTTCGATAGAGTACCACACCAAAGACTGTTAAAGAAAGTGGCAGCTCATGGCATTGGGGAAAAAGTGGTCATGGATAGAGTCATGGCTCACAGAGAGGAAGCAGAGAGTGTCTATAAATAGGGTTAAATCCGAGTGGGAATCTGTAACAAGTGGCGTACCACAGGGATCAGTCTTAGGCCTGTTGTTGTTTATAATATATATCAATGATCTTGATGAGGGTATTACTAGTGATATGAGCAAATTCTCCGATGGCACAAAGATAGGTAGGATAATTGATTCAAACATAAATGTCAGGGAACTTCAGGAGAATTTAGACCAACTCAATAACTGGTCAGAAAAGTGGCAGATGCCATTCATTGTA
The DNA here is from genome assembly GCF_038502225.1 of Cherax quadricarinatus. Taxonomy (NCBI): domain Eukaryota; kingdom Metazoa; phylum Arthropoda; class Malacostraca; order Decapoda; family Parastacidae; genus Cherax; species Cherax quadricarinatus. The sequence continues at coordinate 13,061 of NW_027195939.1, read as the reverse complement.
GATCAATGCAAGGTTCTGAGGCTAGGGAGTGTCCACAACCTAGCACTTATAAGTTAAATAATGCAGAACTTAGCCATACAGATTGCAAAAAGGACTTGGGGGTTATGATAATCAGCAACCTTAAACCAAGACAGCAGTGCCTAAGCTTATGTAATAAGGCAAACATATTACTGGGATTTATACCAAGAAGTGTAAGCAGCAGAAGTTCAGCGGTTATATTACAGCTTTATACATCATTAGTAAGGCCTCACCTAGACTATGCAGCTCAGTTCTGGTCTCCATATTACAGAATGGACATAAATTCATTAGAAAACATTCAGCGTAGAATGACTAAATTAATACATAGCATTAGAAATCTTTCATATGAAGAAAGATTGAAGACCTTCAAATTACATTCACTTGTTAGATGAAGAATGAAGGGAGACATGATCGAAGTGTTTAAGTGGAAGATAGGTATTAATAAAGGGGATATAAATAAGGTCTTGAGGATATCTCTCCAAGAGAGAACCCGCAGTAATGGATTCAAATTAGACTAGTTTAGATTTCGAAAGGATGTAGGAAAGTATTAGTTTGGAAATAGGGTAGTTGATGAGTGGAACAGTCTACCTAGTTGAGTTATTGAGGCTAAAACCTTGGGTTGTTTCAAATTTAGGTTGGATAAATACATGACTGAGAGGGGTTGGATTTGAGTGGGACTTGCATATGAGAGTGGATAGAGTTATTAGAGCTTATTTCTTGGGTGGCATTGAAAATTGGGTTGGGCAAATGTTTTGTTAGTGGGATGGATTGTAAAGGACCTGCCTAGTATGGGCCAACAGGCCTGCTGCAGTGTTCCTCCTTTCTTATGTTCTTATATAAATAAGCTGTAGAGTTGATATTAGCATCATATTGAAGTAATTTGTCGTGCCTCCTAAGAGCAGGAATTCCACTGGAATGGATTAACCCTTTCAGGGTTTTGGCTGTACTAGTACAGCCTACGCACCAGAGTTTTTGACGTACTAGTACGCCTAAATTCTAGCACCCTCAAATCTAGTGAGAGAAAGCTGGTAGGCCTACATATGAAAGAATGGGTCTATGTGGTCAGTGTGCACAGTATAAAAAAAATCCTGCAGCACACAATGCGTAATGAGAAAAAAAAACTTTGACCGTGTTTTTGGATTAAAACAGTGACTGCACTGTATTTTCATATGGTATTTATTGTTGTATTCTAGTTTTCCTGGTCTCATTTTATAGAAAAAAATTGAGATGATTTTGACTGGTTTTACAAAGAAAAGTACCTTGAAATTGGGCTCAAAGTAGCAGAAATGTTCGATTTTTACCAAAGTTCAAAAGTAAACGAATCATGCTATGCATCCAATACACATCAACTGGTGAGTCTAATATTCTTTCACAAGTGTGCTGATAATATTAATACCATTTCCATACCAATGCAGTAGTCTGCATAACAGTAAATCATCTACTTTTTGTGGGAATAAAAATTCAAAGTGGAAAGCAAAAGAATGTAAGAGGGGCATGGGGACGTGACTAATGAACAGAGGAAATGTTATTTTAGTGCCAGGAATGTCTTTCTTGTTAATTCTGGACCCTATTCGGAAATTGGCATCTTTTGAAATTTGTGTGAAATTGGCAAAATTGATAAATTCTGACCACTGTATTGGATAGTTGAAATTGGTAAATGGGTGGTTTCTTGTACTCATTCGATAGAAAAAATGGAGTTCTAGCAAAATAGTTATGATTCTTGTTGACAAGTAGACTGGAATTGGCTGAAAATAGGGCTCAAAGTGGGCAAAATCACCGATGCGTAAACATCGTCAAGGGCGCTAACTTTGCAAGAGCATAATTCTGTAAGTTTTCCATCAAATTTCATACTTTTGGTGTCATTATGATCAGGAAAAGATTCTTTAACTTTTCATAAAAAAAAAAAAAATTTTTCTTTTTTGAAATTTGGCTGACCCTGAGAACAAGTCTTTGAGAGGGCCTGTCAACCCTGAAAGGGTTAATGCCATTTCATTTAATTTAAATGAGGAAATTTGACTCGGCATACGAACAAATCGAGATACGTACGAGGTCATGGAACAGATTAAATTCGTAAGCCGAGGTTCCAGTGTATTGTAAACCCTTCACACATCCTGCCCTGAAATGCTCTATCACCCTTGTGGGTTTACTGCTTAGTTTGATTATAATAATAATTATGCCACAAATATTATAATAATACAACAGGTATTACATCAGATATTTATATTCAACATAATTATTTTTAATATTCTTGAAACAAAAGTTTAACAGAGTATTACAATGTTTAATTTTTTTTTTTTTTTTTGCAGGTCATCCCAGTAGCAAAGGTTGGTACTTGTAGTACCAATACTGCTGGTCATCCTGGTAGCAGAGGTTGGTACTTGTAGTACCAATACTGCTGGTCATCCTGGTAGCAGAGGTTGGTACTTGTAGTACCAATACTGCTGGTTATCCTGGTAGCAGAGGTTGGTACTTGTAATACCAATACTGCTGGTCATCCTGGTAGCAGAGGTTGGTACTTGTAGTACCAATACTGCTGGTCATCCTGGTAGCAGAGGTTGGTACTTGTAGTACCAATACTGCTGGTCATCCTGGTACCAGAGGAATTAGTTGTTGTGTTAATTTTCAGTATAATAAGTCTCCTGATATTGTCAAATAGGTACTGAAATATTTAGTGATAACACTGTGTTACCACAGTGTTAGAAATATATAGTGACAACACAGTTACTACAGTTTTAGAAATATATAGTGACAACACTATGTTACTAGCGTTTGAAATATAACATTTACATAACATTTACAGTGTAAACATCAGTGTTATGAAGTTGCTGTGAAGTAATATTGTTAAACATCATTTTAACATCCTACTGTGTTAACACTCATCATTGTGTTACACACAACATTGTGTTGACAACATTGTGTTGCCAACATTGTGTTAGACACAACATTGTGTTACAGACAACATTGTGTTACAACACTGTGTTACAACATTGTGTTACAACATTGTTTCACACACAACATTGTGTTAACATTGTTTCACACACAACATTGTGTTACACACATTATCTCTGATTGTATTATAAATTTTTCACAATTTTTGTTGTTACAAAAGTGTTGTGACAACTTTATCAAGAAACATTGAAATTCATGAACAGTATTAGATAAGCCTTCAAGGTAGGTGGTGAACTGCTTGTTTGATCCAAGGAATTGGAGATATCCTCCCATTATTGTAAACACCCATCTTATTCCTCAAGCTTGACCATGTTTATGTAATAATAGAGTATTAGAGAAATATTGTTTTGAGTGTAATGAAGTGACCACAAAATTGTATCTGGTTAAGCACTTTATAATTTATTTATAAAATAATCAGGCCTTTTACTGTATCTTATATAGATCTACATTACTCTTGTAGATCACTCTTGTAGATCTGTGTTATTGACCCCAGTGTCAGTCATATAGATCTGTGTTATTCACCCTAGTATCACTCATGTAGATATTCATTATTGATCCCAGTGTCTCTCGTGTAGATCTATGTTATTGACCCAAGTGTCACTCATGTAGATCTGTGTTTTAACACACCATCCTCCCATTTAGAACTATGTCTTAAGCACACCATCCTCACATATAGATTTATGTCTTAAGCACACCATCCTCAAATATGCTGTCAGTAGTAAATTTTGGTGTACACATGTGAGAATGGGTCTGTGCAGTGAGTGACATCATAAAACAAATTTTACTCCATGATGAGAACAAACCTCTGACCTTGTGTTTGATTTAAAATAACTATGGAGTGTTTTCTAGCATGCTTTTTATGGGTTTTTCTTGGTATCAATTGATTAAATGAATGTCATAGTATTAAAATGAATAATTTGGTAGATTTCAGGACCAAAAGTATTTGAAATATTGAAATTTTAACAATTTTCTTAAAAGAGGGAAAGGCCTCCTCTTCCCACCTCATCTTTTTTATGGGTTTTTACTAAATTTGCTTCAATTGTTGGAATGCCCTAAACCATGACAATCAATCCTGTTTTTTTTTTGTTACCTGAGAAATAATTGTGTGTGATGATGGATTCAAGATAAAGTGAAGGTGTAATATACTAGAGGCCTGGGGATGTGATTAATGAACACATTATAAATAAATAATAAATAAATAATAAATAAATAAATACTCTGTTTATTTTTTATTGTTTTCAAATTAGAATTTGTTGAATTTTGTGTAAAATTAATAAAATTACTTTTGTGGATTTGTGCTAGAGCAAGAAATCTAAAATTTGTTCAATAGGAGCAATAATATAGGACTCAAAGTGAATGAAACTACTAGTGCATAAATTGTGCTCAGATTACCAACTTTGTGCCTCTGTAATTCCATAAGTTTGCATCATACATGTATTTTGTGTTTTTGGTGTCAGTACATTCTCAGTAGATTCTCAACCTTTTCTGAAGAAAAAAGTTTTTTTTTTTTTTTCATGGAAAAATCCTGACACTGTTAGCATTTAATTTTGGGGTCCTGATAGTGAAAGTGTAAAGTTATTGTTCGCTATGTCTAAAATACTTGAAAAAGAATGTGTTCCTGCAACACACATTACAGTTGATGCAGAAGACAAACTATATCAGTTTTCACATTCCTCACAAAATGCTCTCTGTGTATCATTAATAACAGTTAATGAAGACAAAAAAACTGTTCAGTGTTTAATGTGTTTGAAAAAATTTTCTAAAAAAAAATGTTTAACGAGACACTTGAGAATTCATACTGGAGAGAAACCACATCAATGTTCACAATGTCTGAAAGAGTTTACCAGAAAATGTCATTTAGTTGAACACATGAGGATTCATACTGGAGAGAAACCACATCAATGTTTAGAATGTCTGAAAGACTTTACCAGTAAATCTAATTTAGTACAACACATGAGAATTCATACTGGGGAGAAACCATATCAGTGTTCAGAGTGTTTAAAAGAGTTTTCTCAAAAACCTCATTTAGTAAACCACATGAGAATTCATACTGGAGAGATACAACATCAATGTTCAGTGTGTCTAAAAGAGTTTTCATATAAATGTTATTTAGTACAGCACATGAGAATTCATACTGGAGAGAAACCACATCAATGTTCAGAGTGTCTAAAAAAGTTTTCATATAAATCTAGTTTAGTACAACACATGAGAATTCATACTGGAGAGAAGCCATATCATTGTTCAGAGTGCTTTAAAGAGTTTTCATATAAATCTAATTTAGTACAACACATGAGAATTCATACTGGAGAGAAACCATATCAATGTTCAGAGTGTATAAAAGAATTTTCAGAAAAATCTACTTTAGTTCAGCACATGAGAGGTCATACTGGAGAGAAACCACATCAATGTTCAGAGTGTCTAAAAGAATTTTCAGATAAATTTAGTTTAGCAAAACACATGAGAATTCATACTGGAGAGAAACCATATCAGTGTTCAGAGTGTCAAAGAGAGTTTTCAAGAAAATCAAGTTTAGTACAACACGTGAGAATTCATACTGGAGAGAAACCACATCAGTGTTCAGAGTGTTTGAAAGAATTTTCAAATAAATCTAATTTGATAAAACACATGAGAATTCATACTGGAGAGAAACCATATCAGTGTTCAGATTGTCTAAAACAGTTTTCAGAAAAATCTAGTTTAGTGAAACACCTGAGACTTCATACTATTTAGAAATTTGAGTGTTCAATAGCTAAAAGTTTTCTCTCAAAAACCCAATTCATTTTAAACAAACACCAAGCCATATGAGAGGGAAATGTTGTCAAGGGACAGTGTGATTAGAAGACATTATAATATGTGATGGCAGCATCATATGTGATAGCAACATGTTTGATAATTACTTGGAGATAAAACTGAGTCTTTCAAATCTCTGAATATTCATTTACAGAAATTTAAATTAGCATTACATGTGAGTATTCATTCAAAAAAGTTTTCTTGGTGTTCTTAAATTAGCCATATTCAATCAAGAAAGCTTTTCTTGGTCTTTTTAAATTAGCAATATTCTTTCTAGAAAGCTTTTCTTTTCTTGCTGTTGTTAACTTGGCAGTATTCAGTCAAGAAAACTTTTCTTGGTGTCATTAATGTAGTAGTAGTCTTAGAAGCTTTTGCTAATTGGTGACACTTCACAACAGGTGTTTTGATGCCTGTGAAGAGCCTTTTTCCAAGAAAATTTCATTACCTTCCTTTCCTCAGATTGAATCTGGTTGTCTGCCATTCCCTTGGCACTGTATGACCCTAGTTAGTTTACTTCTTCATCATTAATATAAAATAAATATACCAGGTGTGTCTGCAATATTTTTTCATTAAGATCCTTGATAATCTTTTATACTTTGAAGCATAATCCCAAATACGACACAGTTTTGTTTTAAGAAAAATTTGTAGGCCAAGTTTCAAAAGCATGAATTTCAAGTAGAGAATGTGTAGAGCATTATATGGCACTAATCCTACACAAATAACCCACACATAAAAGAGAGAAGCTTACAACAACGTTTCGGTCCGACTTGGACCATTGACAAAGTCACACTAATCCTCTATGCAGAAGCGAGTGTTCCATCCTTGTCTGATTGCCGTGATGCCCATTGCCTTCGCTACTTTGTACGCTCTCACGATCTCCACAATCCTTCCATTTATAGAATGGTCACTGATATTAGTAGACATTCTTTATTCGTTCGCCGCCCCTGTTTGCTCCGTCCCTTTTCTCTTCGCCTACATTCACTCTTGTCTTCCCTTCAGTTACCACCTTTATATGTTCATGTAGCATCTCACTTTTCCCTACCCCCCTGGGAAGTTCCAGCTGTTCGGGTCTGTTCTTTCTCACTCCCTTGCTCGAAAGCTCAACTGCCTACGGTGGCTTCCCGCTCTCTTTTTCTTGATCACTTCCACTCCCATTCTCATGCCACTGTTGTGTACACAGATGGCTCTAAGTCTTCAGACGGCGTCGGATTCGCAGCAGTGTTTCTGGACAGCGTCGTGCGGGGGCATTTACTATCTTCGGCTAGCATTTTTACTGCTGAATTGTATGCCATTCTTGCAGCACTTATTCGTATCGCATCTATGCCTGTGTCATCATTTGTGGTAGTCTCAGACTCCCTTAGTGCTCTACAGGCTATACGAAAATTTGATACATCTCACCCCCTAGTTCTCCGTATCCAACTTTGGCTACGCCGTATCTCTACCAAACATAAAGATATTGTTTTTTGTTGGGTCCCTGGTCATGTCGACGTACAGGGCAATGAACAGGCAGACACTGCTGCGCGGTCAGCAGTACATGACCTACCAATTTCCTATAGAGGTGTTCCATTTCTGGACTATTTTGCTGCAATAGCTACCCACCTTTGCACCCGTTGGCAACAACGTTGGTCAACTCTGCTCGGTAACAAACTTCATTCTATTAAACCGAGCATAGGTTACTGGCCGTCTTCTTGTCATCAGTGCCGAGGTTGGGAGACCACTCTCTCCCGCCTTCGCATTGGCCACACTCGTCTTACTCATGGGTATCTCATGGAGAGGCACCCTGTTCCTCTCTGTGAGCAGTGTCAAGTTCCAGTATCGATTAGCCACATTCTGTTAGACTGCCCTCTCTATCAACGAGCACGCAGAATTTACCTCCAACGTCGTCTTCGTTCTACTACTCTCTCTTTACCTTCCCTTCTTGCTGATGGACCCTCCTTTAATCCTGACTCTCTCATTGACTTCTTGACAACGACTGATTTACTCCACAAACTCTGATGATACTTTTTGCACTCCCCTCAGCCCTTTCTAGTTCAGTCTCTTGCTGCCCTTTACCCTTTCACCATCCACTACCCCGCTGTTATTCATAACCTATTACTCGTCCATCTCCCTTTTGCCACCTGATGCCCTCGCTTCCTTCCTGCCCTGCAGCACTGTATAGTCCTTGTGGCTTAGTGCTTCTTTTTGATTATAATAATAATAATAATATATGGTACTAATACATGTGTATGTATTACTGACTTTGCATGTGATGCTGAGCCTCTGACACATTACAAAGGAGTTTCTAGTAACATAAGACAAAGAGTAAGAAAAAAGTAATTTTACTTACCTTTTAATGTTTGTTCATGCTTCCATGTTATAGGATTATCAATTTCCAACAGTTATGTATAGTATCAGTAAGTTTGTTTTAAAGTAAATCAGGTTTATATCTTGCATCTAGAGTTTTATATCTTAGTTAAATGTGCTACTGATGATGTTTTCGGTAGTTTTGCTTTCGTTTTATTCCTACAGTTTACAATGGGATTCATGTCAGGACTTTTTCCTGGCTACTGGATAACATTGATATTGTTTTCTGCCAACTGTTTAAACCTTCCACTGTTGGTCCCATAACACTACGGCTTGAGAGCCAGTGTTGGTCCTGTAATACTACGCCAAAATTCTAGTGGCTTCAGATCTAGCGAGAGAAAGCTGGTAGGCCTATATGTGAGGGAATGGGTCTGCATGCTAAGCGTGCGCAGTATGAATAAATTCGGGGCACACGCATTGCTTTGTGGGAACGCCATTTCAGTATACCTTGTTTACCATGCCTCACGGTAAGAAACTCCTCACTCCCAACGTCGTCTCCACTCTGCTCCCCTATCTTTACCTTCCCTTCTTGCTGATGGACCCTCCTTTAATCCGGACTCTCATTGACTTCTGGACAGCAACTGATTTGCTCCACAAACTCTGATGATGATACCTTTAGGACTCCCCTCAGTCCTTCCTACCTTAATCTCTTGCTACCCTCTACCCCTGCACTATCCACTGCCCCACTGTACTCCATACCCTAATAATCATCCCTCTCCCTCTTGCTACCCAATACCCTCACATCCTTCCCTGCCCTGGAGTGCTGTATAACCCTTGTGGTTTAGTGTTTCTCTTTTGATTATAATAATCTTTTAAGGCACATTGGCCAAAATATAGCTTTCCACACTCTTTGAAGCGGTGTGCGTGTCATAACTACAGAATTCTGAGCAAGTGCATGCTCTTTCCCACATCACTTCCATTGATAACATATCGGTCACCTTCCGTAAGCACGCTACTCTTAATTCTTGCAGTGATGCTGTGGTTCTACCATGCACCATTGTACAGAGTGATTTTTTGTCTTGCGGTGATGATATTTTGGAACAATTAGTCCTTCAAAACCTACCTATTCTTAAGGTAGATACATCCTGCCCGCTCATGGGCAGAGGCACTTTCCTAGAAACACTGCTTGTTTAACCTTCAACTGCCGTGAACTTCCGTCCTCTGTATTGCGGGCCATTAATTAAAGGTCCATCAAGTAGTTCCCACTCCCTAACAGTGTTGTAAATGCTGACATTTTGGGCATCCCGCTAAATGCTGCAGATCTGCGACAGAATGCCCGATCTGCGGTGCAGCGGATCATTCCAATACATCTTGTAGTCTTCCCTCTCCTCTCATGTCTCAATTGCAAGGAACCTCCTTCTTCCTTTTCCTGCCATCACCAGGTCTGTCATAATGAACGAGAGATCCGTTACCCTAGAGTGCAAGGGCCTTACACTATGGCAGTCTCTCAGCTCCACCTTCAAGGAAAACTTCCTCGTGTCCCGTATGCTTGAGTAGCCCGTAGACCTCCAACCTCGACAGTTCTCCCACCTCCCAATCCCTTTGCATCCGTGTCACCCGGGGTCACCCCAGTTTTTTATGCTTTTAGTTTTATCCTCTGACACTCCTACCTCCGCACCACTTTCTATTTCTACTTCTTCATCTCGCTCGCTCACTTCTCAGTCTACTAGATCTCGCAGACCTACACTTTCCTTGCGTCCATCTCCTGTACAGAATCTGTCTTCTACCTCGGAGACTAGTTCTCACCCCCTTTCCAGCTCTCACCCCCCATCCCATGTAGTTCCCTCTTCCCCTGTTCCTCCCTATCTTCTTCCATAGTTACTATGCCCTCCAACCTCCTTCCTCTCCAGATACACTGCAAGACTCTTCTCCCCCAGTCAACATATCTCTCCAGGCTCATATTCCCTGCCCTCCTCAGACCTCTTTGATTGCTTTCATAGTTACTCCGACCTTTACTTGCAATGCCTCTCCTGTCTCTGACATGGCATCGTTGGCTTCCTTATCAACTGAGACATTAGGTGCTATCTCCAGCTATATGGCGGAGACAACACCCACGATTGAAACTAATGTGTCTCCATCTACCCCTTCTATTTCATGACCCACACAGCAATCTATTCCTCTGCAATATTCTAAGTCTTCCTTGCTTACACACTTACCGTTACCCCCACACTTTAACTTTACTGATCCAATTGTTGCTTTCCCAGTTGTCTCCAGTATGTGTTGGGTTGCAAGAGCCCAAAATTCGTTCTGCTGTCATTCACCACTTTTTGGGCTACTTGCTGAAAGTCGTGTTAATTAATTCCTTTCAGTCAGTGTTCTCACATGTTAGCGTATGGCTTAGTGTCAATTTTGTGCACAGAAAAGCATCATTTGCTAATTTAAGCCATGTTGTACTGCATGTACTGCGGGTGTTTGCAGTTTTCCGTGTGTCCTGTTTGGTCTCGAGCCCAGCTGTGTGTCGACCACAGGTCTGCAGCCAGACCCGTGTGTTACCGATGCTGCTGCCCGACATCACGATGTCTGCCTGACGTCACCTCGAGATGTCTGCTGATGTCACAATGCTGCTGACATAACCCGCAATGTCACGCCTGACATCACATGATGTCACATCGAGTGTTTCAGTAATTATGTCAGTATTGTCGAGAAGATTGAGAGAAGATATATGTCGTGTTAATTAATTCCTCTCAGTCAGTGTTCTCACATGTTAGTGTATGGCTTAGTGTCAATTTTGTGCACAGAAAAGCATCATTTGCTAGTTTAAGCCATGCTATACTGCATGTACCGCGGGTGTGTATGCAGTTTTCTGTGAGGCCTGTGTGGTCTTGAGCCCAGCTGTGTCGACCACAGGTTTGTGGCCAGACCCCTGTGTAGCTCTTTGTTGCCTGTCACCCGGTGTGACCAGCGCATTTGGCAGCTGATATTAGCCCTGAGTGTATGAGTCCCTTGTACAGAAAGCTCTCATGCTCGTTGCTCATAGATGTTCTGCAGAATCGTACCTGCTACGATTCCCATCAAGATTTGTTTCACTTCACTCCAGACCTTCAGAGTGCAGATATATGTAGAGAAACAAGCCTGGGGATGCTTAGACTAACCTCTGCTGTAGTTGCAACTGCTGAGAGAATGACACTCGTCAAGCCGCAGTTAGCACTGTCAGCAGGCGCTGTGTCAGCCTCGTGTCAAGCTTCAATGAGCTCCTGCACAAAGATGATGTCATTTTGACTGCTAGCTCACTCACTGCAGTCTGGTGTATGATGTTACGACTCCCAGGTGTTTCGCCCAGTCATCTGCCATGACTCGCTCCCGCCGGCAGTGACAGCCCAGCGACAGTACCAGTCGAGAAGTGTTCTCCTGAGTCGCTTGCCAGAAGTCCTGCCCAGTTGCCGAGTTTTGACGATGCCTCACTCGAGGGCACCAGCATGTCGTGCCCCAGGTTGAGTGAAACCTGCAGTGACTCCTACGATAACTGCTTCACTGTTCTAGAGGAGACCATACCCTGTTACGTCACAGCTCAGTCACAGCCATGTCTCCTGTGTTGTAGTATTTGTCCAGACGCAGGAAGGTGTGCAGTGATGCCCATCGACGCTCACTGCCTATGGCCATGATGTTTAGCACACCCCACATGTTTTTTTCTTCCCTCCCTGTAGGAAGTTTTTTTTTTCCATGTCCATATGTATATACATGTTTTTATTTTGTGTTCTGTGCCCTGTTCCTACGAGAGAGAGACCAAGTTTTTTTACCACCAGTATTGTCGCGTCGGGATGACGCGAGGTAGGTGGCCGAGCAAATGTAGACAGCCTGTACTGTCTGCACAGACAGCCTATGCTATCTGCCAGCTTTGTTCATATTTCGCGGCACTCGGGTGCTGCCCCCTCTCTCGGCCTGCCCAGGTCAGTGGGACGCTGGTCCCACTCGCACTCTCACTCAGCGGTCTAGAAGCAGTCAACAGTCCTACTAGCTCTCTTCCTCATGGGCATGGCCCTCCTGGGCCTTGGGAACAAACACAAAAGCCTGTGTACCCACCACGACATTGCAAATAAAGTAAGAAGCCTCCGAAGACGTATCATTCACTCACCCGCTACCAGAATCACCAAATCTTGTTCATAGTGGGACTGCTCTGGGAGAGTACAGGATGGGCATGGGACTGCTCTGGGAGAGTACAGGATGGGCGTGGGACTGCTCTGGGAGAGTACAGGATGGGTGTGGGACTGCTCTGGGAGAGTACAGGATGGGTGTGGGACTTCTCTGGGAGAATACAGGATGGGTATGGGACTACTCTGGGACAGTACAGGATGGGTGTGGGACTGTTTTGAGAGAGTACAGGATGGGTGTGGGACTGCTCTGGGAGAGTACAGGATGGGTGTGGGACTACTCTGGGAGAGTACAGGATGAATGTAGGACTGCTCTGGGAGAGTACAGGAAGGTTGTGGGACTGCTCTGGGAGAGTAGAGGATGGGTGTAGGATTGCTCTGGGAGAGAACTAGATGAGTGTGGGACTGTTCTGGGAGAGTACAGGATGGGTGTGCGACTGCTTTGGGAGAGTACAGGATAGGTGTGGGACTGTTCTGGGAGAGTACAGGATGGGTGTGGGACTGTCCTGGGAGAATACAGGATGGGTGTGGGACTATCCTGGGAAAGTACAGGATGGGTGTGGGACTGTGTGGGAGAGTATCTGATGGGTGAAGGACTGCTCTGGGAGAGTACAGGATGGGTGTGGGACTGTTCTAGGACGGTAAATGATGTTTGTGGGACTGCTCTGGGAGAGTACAATACATGTGTAGTAGTCCTCTGGGACAGTACAGGATGGGTGTGGGACTTCTCTCTCAGAGTACAGAATGGGTTTGGTAGTGCTCTGGGAGAGTACAGGATGAGTGTGAGACTGTGCTGGAAGAGTACAGGATTGGTCTGAGAGTACAGGATAGGTGTAATAGTGCTCTAGGAGAGTATAGGATGCATCTGGGATT
>NW_027195938.1:110000-121231 GCF_038502225.1 Cherax quadricarinatus | reverse complement strand
GAGATGTTATACCTCCTTGTCCAATGTATGAAATCACTACCTACCTTTTATGAGTAACATTCAACAGTTCCTCAGTACATTCTCTCCATCTTTCAAGTATCTCAGCCTCCATATCTAACATCTCCCCTCTTTTCTTTTTAACTGCCAAGTCCATTGGTTTCCCAGACATTCCTCTCATAATTGTTTTTTATTCTAAGGAATACAGTGGACCTCCGCCTTACAATATTATTTCATTCCAGAGGTCTGTTCAGGTGCCGTTATAGACTGAATTTGTTCCCATAAGGAATATTGTGAATTAGATTAGTCCGTTTCAGACTCCCAAAAATACACGTACAAAAGCACTTACAAAAATACACTTACATAACTGGTCGAGTTGAGAGCTGATCGTAAGGTGGGGGTCCACTGTATTTGATGGTTAAACCTTGCTTATTCTCTCTTTCTCTCTCTTTTGCACATCTTCACCACTCTAATAATCTCCTCTTGACATCCACAGTATTATATGAAGTTTTAAGGAAACTATAAGGGTGATTATTTTTCAGCCATTGATGTTATTGGTAAGCCAGCTTCCATGGAAGATCCACTGAGCATCCCTCAGTGTATAACTCCTGGTCCATGGAATGCCGACAGAATGTCTCTCACACAGATGGAGGTTGCCCGCAGTGTTTCGCCAATCAGCACTCAGGGTATAGTTACTAGCCAAGTCTTAAGTCTTGGTGCTAGGATTTTTTCTTGTTTGGTTTCTTTGATCTTAGATGTTAGCCTTGCATTATTTTGTTTATTTATATTGAGATAATTCTGAAATTAAGATTTTAAATTGACATGTTGCTGCTAAAAAAAATTGGTAACCAATTTGATAATAAAAATGATTAAAACCTTGAATCAAAACACATTTTGGAATGTGCCAGTATATCATGAACAAATGTGAAGCTGAATACAGAGGCATGCTGTCAACATTATTGAAGAAAAGACTCGTGTTTAGAGAGCATTGGCCTGCCACTTATAAAAGTGGTTAGGGTTCAAATCCTGTCCATTCTCTATTCCCTGAATTGTTTACAAGGGCTTTGAAGGGACTTGAGTTGGATCTGAGTGCTGTCTTATAGGTGAGAGATTCATCTACAACAACTTATATTTGTGGCCACAGTAAACATACTAACCTTTTGATTGTACTGAAAAATACTTAGAAGATATAGGTCCTAAAACGAGCAAGCCGATGTCCTTTAACCACAACAACAACACAGGTCAGTGTGCTCTAACCACACAACAACAGGTCAGTGTGCTCTAACCACACAACAACACAGGCCAGTGTACTCTAACCACACAACAACACAGGCCAGTGTGCTCTAACCACGCAACAACAGGCCAGTGTGCTCTATAACCACACAACTACACAGGCCAGTGTGCTCTTACCACACAACTACACAGGTCAGTGTGCTCTTACCACACATCTACACAGGTCAGTGTGCTCTAACCACACAACAACACAGGTCAGTGTGCTCTTACCACACATCTACACAGGTCAGTGTGCTCTAACCACACAACAACACAGGCCAGTGTGCTCTAACCACACAACAACACAGCCCAGTGTGCTCTAACCACACAACAACACAGCCCAGTGTGCTCTAACCACACAACAACACAGCCCAGTGTGCTCTAACCACACAACAACACAGCCCAGTGTGTTCTAACCACACAACTACACAGGCCAGTGTGCTCTTACCACACAGCTACACAGGTCAGTGTGCTCTAACCACACAACAACACAGGCCAGTGTGCTCTCACCACACAACAACACAGGTCAGTGTGCTCTAACCACACAACAACACAGGCCAGTGTGCTCTAACCATACAACAACACAGGCCAGTGTGCTCTAGCCACACAACAACACAGGCCAGTGTGCTCTAACCACATAACAGGCCAGTGTGCTCTAACCACATAACAACACAGGCCAGTGTGCTCTAACCACACAACAATACAGGTCAGTGTGCTCTAACCACACAACAACACAGGCCAGTGTGCTCTAACCACACAACAACACAGGCCAGTGTGCTCTAACCACACAACAACACAGGCCAGTGTGCTCTCACCACACAACAACACAGGTCAGTGTGCTCTAACCACACAACAACACAGGTCAGTGTGCTCTAACCACACAACAACACAGGTCAGTGTGCTCTAACCACACAACAACACAGGTCAGTGTGCTCTAACCACACAACAACACAGGTCAGTGTGCTCTAACCACACAACAACACAGGTCAGTGTGCTCTAACCACACAACACAGGTCAGTGTGCTCTAACCACACAACAACACAGGCCAGTGTGCTCTAACCACACAACAAGAGGCCAGTGTGCTCTAACCACACAACAACACAGGCCAGTGTGCTCTAACCACACAACAACACAGGCCAGTGTGCTCTAACCACACAACAACACAGGCCAGTGTGCTCTAACCACACAACAACACAGGTCAGTGTGCTCTAACCACACAACAACACAGGTCAATGTGCTCCAACCATACAACAACACAGGCCAGTGTGCTCTAACCATACAACAACACAGGTCAGTGTGCTTTAACCATAAAACTACACAGGCCAGTGTGCTCTATCCACACAACAACACAGGTCAGTGCGCTCTAACCATACAACAACACAGGCTTATTAAAACTCATCCGTCTACAGTAACCGTATAATGTAGATCTACATTGACATGTGTAGCGCTCTGGATGTAGATGTACGTTGACGTGCGTAGCGCTCTGGACATAGATATGTCTGATTTTACATGCTTTCTTATGTAAAAAAATGCAGATCTACAATCAGAGCGCTATGCATGTCAACATAGATCTACGTTTGGACAGTTTAAGGGTTAAGCATGTGCAGTTGAGTGGTTATAGCACTAGTCTGCTTGCAAGGTGAAATATGGTCACAAAAACTTGCTCTGTACCAGTCTTTTCTTCAAATGTGAACCTATTGTTTATCCTGTACTCCTTCCTTTCCAGTGTAAGGCTGTTGTGTATCTTATTCTCCATCCCTTAACCATTTGAGGGTCCATCCCGTAGTTCTGCGCCTTGTCCACAGGGTCCAAGAATTTTCAAAAAAAATTTTTATTTTTTCTTAGGAAATGGTAGAGAAAATGTTTCCGAAGGTAAAACAAAATGTACGAAATTTAATGAAAATTGACAAAATTACGCTATTGCAAATTTTGCTCCATCAGTGATATTTATGCATCGGTGATTTTTCCTACTTTGACTCCTATTTTAGGTCAATTGCATATTGCAGTTGACCAAATTTTTAGCTATTTTGCTAGTATCGCTTCTATTTTATCAATTGAGCACAAGAAACTGCCCAATCAACTATTTCAACTACCCAGTAAAGTGATCATAAATTAGGAATTTGGCCAATTTCACACAAAGTTCCAATTTCAAAATGGGTCCAGAATAAACAGTGCAGGCATTTATGGCAGTAAAATAACATTTCCTCTGTTTATTAGTTATGTTTCCAGGCTTTAGAGATGAAATCCATTTTGATTTTTTTATTCACATAAAGAATTTTTATTCACACCAAAAAATAGAAGATTTACTGTTAGCAATATGTATAAATAATATCAGCACATTCGTGAACGTATATTAGACCCACCAGCTGATGTGTATTGGATACTTGACGTCGTTTAACTCTTGAACATCGGCAAGAATTGAACATTTCTGCTCAGTTTCAAGCTATTTTCAGTACTAAAACCAATCAAAATCATCTCTATTTCTGTAATGTATCTTCCATTCTATCAAATGAAACCATAAAACCACGAGTACAACCATGAAAGCCATTCAAGAACTCACCGCAAAGTCGGTATTTTTGTCAGCATAGTTGTATCATAGCACCATCCATATGTTTTACATACATGACCCCTTGCTAGACTCAGTGACTAGCTTGTGTGACGTTTTGAGCGCTGCGCTCCCGTGATCGTTCTCACTCCAACCGTAGGTCTACGAGAAGGCAACACAGGCAGTCTGGGCTCCCCTTCTCACACTCTGCTAATATAAGTGTTACCATCCAACAAGTGTGCTTAACTCTAACCATCACATCTCCACGAACCCTCCCAACATTTTAATCCAAAAACACAATTGCAGTTATTTTTTCTCATGCACTATGTGTTACAGGATTTGTTTTAAATGGAACACACTTACCATATAAGATGTATTCTCTCATATCTAGCGCAAATTTACTGCTCAGCTTATTTGAGTGAGCTGAGCTCATGATGTAATACTACAGCTTGGACCCTGGCTTCATAGCCATAGAACTACGGGACTGATCCTCAAAGGGTAAAAATGTAAGGTTGTTGTTTATCCTGCACTCCTTCCCTTCAAATGTAAGGTTGTTGTTTATCCTGTATGTCTTCCCTTCAAATGTAAGGTTGTTGTTTATCCCTTACTTCTTCCCTTCAAATGTTGTTGTTTATCCTGTATGCCTTCCCTTCAAGTGTAAGGTTATTGTTTATCCTGTACTCCTTCCCTTCAAATGTAAGGTTGTTGTTTATCCTGTACTTCTTCCCTTCAAATGTAAGGTTGTTGTTTATCCTGTACTCCTTCCCTTCAAATGTAAGGTTGTTGTTTATCCTGTACTCCTTCCCTTCAAATGTAAGGTTGTTTATCCTGTACTTCTTCCCTTCAAATGTAAGGTTGTTGTTTATCCTGTACTCCTTCCCTTCAAATGTAAGGTTGTTGTTTATCCTGTACTCCTTCCCTTCAAATGTAAGGTTGTTGTTTATCCTGTACTCCTTCCCTTCAAATGTAAGGTTGTTGTTTATCCTGTACTCCTTCCCTTCAAATGTAAGGTTGTTGTTTATCCTGTACTCCTTCCCTTCAAATGTAAGGTTGTTGTTTATCCTGTACTCCTTCCTTTCAAATGTAAGGTTGTTGTTTATCCTGTACTCCTTCCCTTCAAATGTAAGGTTGTTGTTTATCCTGTATGCCTTCCTTTCAAATGTAAGGTTGTTGTTTATCCTGTACTCCTTCCCTTCAAATGTAAGGCTGTTGTTTATCCTGTAGTTATTCCCTTCAAATGGAAGGTTGTTGTTTATCCTGTACTTCCCTTCAAATGTACGGTTGTTGCTTGTCCTGTACTCCTTCCCTTGAAGTGTAAGATAGTTGTTTATCCTGTACTCCATATTTTCTTTATTGACAAAGTAACCTGGTGCTGTATACACATCAGGAATTCAAATACTATTTTTTTTCTCTACATTAATTATTGATCCTCTGTTGAATTTTCTTTGGCCCAATCCCTTTCTTTCTTGCCCTTTCTTTGCTTCCTTGTTTTGCCTATGTAATACTTGGCCATGCCATAATGTGTACTATATGTAATTTTAATTAGAAATTTTTAATTACTGTATGCAAAATTTCAAAGCAGTTATCATCTCAGGTAAAATTTATGCTAAAAGTTCTTTTGTAGAAATAAATCATAGTGATAGACTTAGTGTTGCCTCATCTCCCACAAAGTTCTCAAGTGTCAACACACCAATGGAGGAACTAAGTCCACATATACTTGCAGTAAGGCTGCTTGGCTATTTACGTTTTATTTGAAGTAACTCTTACTGCATTTTTTGTCTGGCTTAGTACTTCTTTTAATGTTTTATTTATTTTAGTTTTTGCTTGTTATTCTTTATGTCAAATTTTATATAGTTTTTATAATTTTATGATATATAGAAGATTATAATGTTTAATCTTTTCCTTTTATTATACATTATAAAACAATTGCACTGTGCTTATTAGAAGACAGTTTTCTCATATTAAATGTTTTTCAATGTTAGTTTTAGCACTGTTATTAGGAAGTTAGATTACATTTACTTATATGATTTGCTAAATTTATTTTCCTCAAAACTGGAGCATGACAGAAGCATGGAGTGAGTTTTTTACTCCCTTATTTTATCAAAAGAATTCTTTAAAAACAAAGTTTCATTTAATTTTGCTAACTTTTTCCTATAATTTTTTTTTTTTTTTTTTTTTTTTTTTTTCTAAATAATTAGCTTGTAAAACACTTGATTGTTCCCCCTCTTCAGAAACAACATGGGAAAGTTTTCCACTTTATTTGACCTGGATTTTTCTGGTCACCACATGTCTGTCTCAATAGATTCCACGGATGGCAAGAAATCCTTCCTAACAGATATTTGATGCCGAGGGTCGGGAGTGCGGGGGTCTGGGTTTGGGTGTAAGTTTACATTTTTTGTTGTTGGTTTTCATTTTCTTCTATTAAGTGAAATATATAGGAATGTATTACAGCGTTGATCTGGTTGAGACGCACTATTTTTGGCTTAACTTTATTCATTTGTAATACAAAATAAGCCAATGAAGCGTCATTATATTTGGTTAACCTTATTCGTTTGTAATACAAAAGTAGCCAGTGAGGTCTCATTATTTTTTAATCGTTAATGCTATATACTTTTACATTGTTGTAAATTGCTCAATTGAAGAAACGTGAAATACATTCTTGTATATAATACAGTCAACCATTTTGTAAAATATATTTCCAATTTAATCTTGTATTTTTCAACATTTGAAAAAGTTATTTTCATTATTAGATTCAAAATGGCTAATTGTTTTCCATGTCTGACTGGCCAACCCTAACATGAAAAAAATGGTATATGAATTTAACAACACATCTATTATGAAGAAGAATTCACAATGTTGTGACTGAAACAGATTGTAATTACAATACTTTGGCTGTAATAATGTTGGTAGAATTATCAGTAATGTGTTAAGTAAAAGAACATATGTGCAACTAATATGATATTATATTGTGGCAATGTTTCACTCTCCAGGAGCTTTGTTAAGCTGTAACAGCTTTGTTGGCTTGACTAAGCTCCTGGAGACTGAAACATTCCCACAAAAAAATGTAGCATTAGTTGCACTTGTTCTTTTGCTAAACCATAATGAGGCTGTAAGAATTGGCTGTAATAATTTGCAATACTTTAGCTCAGTGGCATTGCTAGGGTTGGTGTCACCCGGGGCAGCATCTTTGGTGTAACCCCCATGAAATCCAAGGGCAGGGGGATGGGGGGAGTAAACTACAGTTACATCACTACTACATGACCAGTTACGACAATTCTGCATGACCAGTGACTAATGTTTAGCAATGAGAACATTTGAGGACCATAAACTGAACAGAATACTTCTCAACTTTATTAACCCTTAAATGGTCCAAAAGTATATATACGTTTTTTCAACATTTGAAAGTATGTAAAAAAATGTACATCATTTTTTTTTTTACATTTGAAAATGTGTAAAAAAAACATAGATTTACTTTTGGAGCACTACGGATTTGAACGTCAATCTATTTGGACTGTTTAAGGGTTAACGATGAAACAAATAATCATAGTAATATTGAGGAAACATAAACTCAGATACCACTTTGAGTACAGGCAACAGATCCTACATTTTTTCGTCTTCATCAATGCAAAAAAAAAAGAAACTTGAAAAATAAAGAAAAACATTGCAATATCAGAGAAACACTAGTTCTGATTTGGCCTTGAGTACAGGTAACATCTCGGTGAATCTGATCTTGCATTTTCTTGCCTTCAGTCCTGCAAAATCATCCATCACATCATCAGAATCAATGATTTTTCCCTGTACAGTGGACCCTCGACCAACGATGGCATCGTGTAACGTTAAATCCGACTAGCGATACATTTTAAAGCAAAAATTTTGCCTCGACTAGCTCTAAAAAACTCGACCAACACGATTCGTTCCGTTCAAGACGCGTCCACTTGTGGCCAGTGTTTACAAGCCAGC
Organism: Cherax quadricarinatus; assembly: GCF_038502225.1. Classification (NCBI taxonomy): domain Eukaryota; kingdom Metazoa; phylum Arthropoda; class Malacostraca; order Decapoda; family Parastacidae; genus Cherax; species Cherax quadricarinatus. Next base: position 113,457 of record NW_027195938.1, on the reverse strand, counting down.
CAGCCACCGCGGTCCCATCCAAACATACAATCGGAACATTTCATATTGTCACAGCGTTTTTAGTAATTGCACCTGCAAAATAAGTCACCATGGGCCCCAAGAAAGCTTCTAGTGTCAACCCTACAGCAAAAAGGGTGAGAATTACTATGGATATTAAGAAAGAGATCATTGCTAAGCATGAAAGTGGAGTGCGTGTCTCCTAGCTGGCCAGGTTGTACACAAAACCCCAATCAACCATCGCTACTATTGTGGCCAAGAAAATGGCAATCATGGAAGCTGTTCTTGCCAAAGGTGCAACTATGTTTTCGAAACTGAGATCGCAAGTGATAGAAGATGTTGAGAGACTGTTATTGGTGTGGATAAATGAAAAACAGATAGCAGGAGATAGCATCTCTCAAGCAATCATATGTGAAAAGGCTCGGAAGTTTCATGACGATTTAATTAGAAAAATACCTGCAACTGCTGGTGATATGAGTGAATTTAAGGCCAGCAAAGGTTTGTTTGAGAGATTTAAGAATCGTAGTGGCATACATAGTGTGATAAGGCATGGTGAGACTGCCAGTTCGGACCAAAAAGCAGCTGAAAAATATGTGCAGGAATTCAAGGAGTTCATAGACAGTGAAGAATTGAAACCTGAGCAAGTGTTTAATTGTGACACTGACAATGTTGTGAAACACTTTAGGAATGTCATAAAGGAACGGGAGGTACAGACCTCTATGGACAGATGTGTTGTGCGACAGAGGTCCAGTGACTCTCAAGCTGGTCCTAGTGGCATTAAAAGAAGAAGGGAAGTAACCCCGGAAAAGGACTTGACACCTCAAGTCCTAATGGAAGGGGATTCCCCTTCTAAACACTAACACCATCAACACACTCCCCTCCTCCCATCCCATCAATCATCACCAGATCTTCAATAAAGGTAAGTGTCATGTAATTGCACTTGTCTTCTTCAGTTTGTGTGTATTAAAATTAATATTTCATGTGGTAAAAAAAATTTTCAGTACTTTTGGGTGTCTCGCACGGGTTAATTTGATTTCCATTATTTCTTATGGAGAAAATTAACTTGACTAACAATAATTTTGATTAACGATGAGCTCTCAGGAACGGATTAATATCGTTGGTCGAGGGTCCACTGTATAGACCTATTTGTATTCTGTAATCATATTAGAAGGTATATTGAAGTGATGCTGCAGCACTGTTTTGGGCATTAGTGTCACCTTCTTTAGAGGCTCTATGGTGTCACTTTCTAAATGGTGTCACCCGGGGCAGCCCCCACCCCCCCTTATGACACCACTGCTGTGGCTATAATTTGCAATACAGTGGACCCTCGGCTAACGATATTAATCTGTTCCTGAGAGCTCATCGTTAGACGAAATTATCGTTAACCAAATTAATTTTCCCCATAAGAAATGATGGAAATCCAATTAATCTGTTCTAGACAGCCAAAAGTATTAAAAAAAAAAAAAATTCATGAAATATACATTTCCCTACAAAGAAAACAATGAGACATGCACAATAACTATATAAATAAATATTACAATAAATATTACAAAGGAGCGATTGGTGGAATGATGATGTAAAGAGAGTAGTAAGGGAGAAAAAGTTAGCATATGAGAAGTTTTTACAAAGTAGAAGTGATGCAAGGAGGGAAGAGTATATGGAGAAAAAGAGAGAAGTTAAGAGAGTGGTGAAGCAATGTAAAAAGAGAGCAAATGAGAGAGTGGGTGAGATGTTATCAACAAATTTTGTTGAAAATAAGAAAAAGTTTTGGAGTGAGATTAACAAGTTAAGAAAGCCTAGAGAACAAATGGATTTGTCAGTTAAAAATAGGAGAGGAGAGTTATTAAATGGAGAGTTAGAGGTATTGGGAAGATGGAAGGAATATTTTGAGGAATTGTTAAATGTTGATGAAGATAGGGAAGCTGTGATTTCGTGTATAGGGCAAGGAGGAATAACATCTTGTAGGAGTGAGGAAGAGCCAGTTGTGAGTGTGGGGGAAGTTCGTGAGGCAGTAGGTAAAATGAAAGGGGGTAAGGCAGCCGGGATTGATGGGATAAAGATAGAAATGTTAAAAGCAGGTGGGGATATAGTTTTGGAGTGGTTGGTGCAATTATTTAATAAATGTATGGAAGAGGGTAAGGTACCTAGGGATTGGCAGAGAGCATGCATAGTTCCTTTGTATAAAGGCAAAGGGGATAAAAGAGAGTGCAAAAATTATAGGGGGATAAGTCTGTTGAGTGTACCTGGTAAAGTGTATGGTAGAGTTATAATTGAAAGAATTAAGAGTAAGACGGAGAATAGGATAGCAGATGAACAAGGAGGCTTTAGGAAAGGTAGGGGGTGTGTGGACCAGGTGTTTTACAGTGAAACATATAAGTGAACAGTATTTAGATAAGGCTAAAGAGGTCTTTGTGGCATTTATGGATTTGGAAAAGGCATATGACAGGGTGGATAGGGGGGCAATGTGGCAGATGTTGCAAGTGTATGGTGTAGGAGGTAGGTTACTGAAAGCAGTGAAGAGTTTTTACGAGGATAGTGAGGCTCAAGTTAGAGTATGTAGGAAAGAGGGAAATTTTTTCCCAGTAAAAGTAGGCCTTAGACAAGGATGTGTGATGTCACCGTGGTTGTTTAATATATTTATAGATGGGGTTGTAAGAGAAGTAAATGCGAGGGTCTTGGCAAGAGGCGTGGAGTTAAAAGATAAAGAATCACACACAAAGTGGGAGTTGTCACAGCTGCTCTTTGCTGATGACACTGTGCTCTTGGGAGATTCTGAAGAGAAGTTGCAGAGATTGGTGGATGAATTTGGTAGGGTGTGCAAAAGAAGAAAATTAAAGGTGAATACAGGAAAGAGTAAGGTTATGAGGATAACAAAAAGATTAGGTGATGAAAGATTGAATATCAGATTGGAGGGAGAGAGTATGGAGGAGGTGAACGTATTCAGATATTTGGGAGTGGACGTGTCAGCGGATGGGTCTATGAAAGATGAGGTGAATCATAGAATTGATGAGGGAAAAAGAGTGAGTGGTGCACTTAGGAGTCTGTGGAGACAAAGAACTTTGTCCTTGGAGGCAAAGAGGGGAATGTATGAGAGTATAGTTTTACCAACGCTCTTATATGGGTGTGAAGCGTGGGTGATGAATGTTGCAGCGAGGAGAAGGCTGGAGGCAGTGGAGATGTCATGTCTGAGGGCAATGTGTGGTGTGAATATAATGCAGAGAATTCGTAGTTTGGAAGTTAGGAGGAGGTGCGGGATTACCAAAACTGTTGTCCAGAGGGCTGAGGAAGGGTTGTTGAGGTGGTTCGGACATGTAGAGAGAATGGAGCGAAACAGAATGACTTCAAGAGTGTATCAGTCTGTAGTGGAAGGAAGGCGGGGTAGGGGTCGGCCTAGGAAGGGTTGGAGGGAGGGGGTAAAGGAGGTTTTGTGTGCGAGGGGCTTGGACTTCCAGCAGGCATG
>NW_027195938.1:0-105000 GCF_038502225.1 Cherax quadricarinatus | reverse complement strand
GATAGAGAGAGAGAGATAGAGAGAGAGAGAGAGATAGAGAGAGGGGGGGGAGACAGGCACCGAGTTATGTAAACAAACCAGGTGTACATGTCTGGTTTGTGTACAAGTTACATTGTGTACAAGTTTTCTCTACATTGATGTGGTAGAATAAATAAAGACGAACACTCCCATTCTCATGTAACACCATTTTTAGAAGAAATGACGCACAGAGTGAAGGCAATGGAAATAAGTCCTACTGACTTATTTTTGGGTTATCCTAAGTACTTTACACATATGCTGCTATGTATGATAATCTATGTAAAGTAGACCATCATTTAACACGGTAGTTACATTAATGAAAACACTGTGTTAGGTAAAAAACTGTGTTAGATGAACTGAAGAACTTATGGGAAAATAGGGTTACATTCCTGAGAGCCCCAAAAAAGTCAGACAACTTTTTTAGGCCTCCACATCTTACAAAAGTAAAAGTGAATATGTAATTGTAGTTCATTGTTATGATGTATTATGTTGTTTTTACTGCTTACGACTACAAATGTAACAGAAATAACAATATTTCTTATCTTAAATTGTGGGTGCTGGTGTTTGTGGATGATTGTGAAGAGAGTGGAGAGCTGGAGTTTATCTGGAGTCGTGGTCCTACTGTTGTGGTCCTACTGGGCTGAGGTGGATGATAGAGGTTCTGGTACTGAAGTTGATGGTTGTACTGGAGTGTCTAACTTAGTCATTCAGTAAGTCGGTCAAGTCATTCAGTAAGCCAGTCACGTTATTCAGTAAGTCAATCAAGTTGTTCAGTAAGTCAGTGATTCAGTAAGTCAGTCATTCAGTAAGTCAGTCCTCTCAGTAGTAGTACTAGTTCCTAGTAACCAGTTACCAGTAACCAGTGTACCAGTAGATGACTCACTACCAACCGTCTGTGTGAATCACAGACTGTTATTCACGTTGCTGCTGACCATAGCATGATTTCAAACACCGCTCACCCTGTAGGCACTGGTAGGTCAGTCTAAGATAGGGAGCAGAGAGAGGCAGGTCGGCTGATGGTGCTTCCCATTCTTCCCGTTATATATTATACGTACTACCAGCCTACGTGAGTATTTTTACCCCATCCACGTTATCGAACCCACATGACAAGTCAGTCATTCAGTAAGTCAGTCATTCAGTAAGTCAGTCATTCAGTAAGTCAGTCATTCAGTAAGTCAGTCATTCAGTAAGTCAGTCATTCAGTAAGGCAGTCATTCAGTAAGGCAGTTTTTCAGTAAGGCAGTCATTCAGTAAATCAGTCATTCAGTAAGTCAGTCATTCAGTAACTCAGTCATTCAGTCAGTCATTCAGTCACACAAACTTATGTTTACCTCTTTATATGTGTACAAAGTAACACTTCATTATGGCAACAGGATGTCTTGTCTAATAGCTTAAACCTTTTCTTGCCACCCTGAGCAACACTGGTATGCCTTCTGGGTGTCATGATTGCTTGGCAGATACAAGATATAGCAATTAAAAGATCAAAACACAATTCACAATCACAAGCTTGTAGCAGAGAAGTTGGGCTGGACATGTATAAAGTACGAATGCTAGGATGGTGGGGTGGTGTTGGGGGGGGCTGGCTGGAGACAGCAGGAGGTCTTCCCCACTGAACCACAACGAGGAGGCAGCTTGAGGAAAAGGGAAGTTTTTTCCTTCCCTTAAACTGAACCGTTTTATGTAACGAAGTGTTACATAAAATTGTGTTGCAATTCTTCAGTCATGCTATACCCAAATTGTGCCAAATAAACTCGTGCTAAATGATGGCATGTCGTTAAGTTAAATCCGCCATACGATACATTTTAACGCAAAAATTTTGCCTCGCCTCACACTAAAAAACTCGCCTTACATGATTCGTCCAGGACGCATCCCACATGTGGCCTCAGCGCCAGTGTTTACAAGCCAGCCAGTGCGGTCACATCTACGCATACATTCGGTACATTTCACATTATCCCAGTGTTTTTTAGTGCTTGTAACTGCAAAATAACCTAGGTAGTAGGTTGGTAGACAGCAACCACCCAGGAAGGTACTACCGTCCTGCCAAGTGAGTGTAAAATGAAAGCCTGTAATTGTTTTACATGATGGTAGGATTGCTGGTGTTTTTTGTCTGTCTCATAAACATGCAAGATTTCAGGTATGTCTTGCTTCTTCTACTTACACTTAGGCCACATACATGTACAAGCATATATGTACACACCCCTCTGGGTTTTCTTCTATTTTCTTTCTAGTTCTTGTTCTTGTTTATTTCCTTATCTCCATGGGGAAGCAGAACAGAATTCTTCCTCCGTAAGCTATGCGTGTTGTAAGAGGCGACTAAAATGCCGGGAGCAAGGGGCTAGTAACCCCTTCTGTGTATATTACTAAATTTAAAATGAGAAACTTTTGTTTTACTTTTTGGGCCACCCCACCTCAGTGGGATACGGCTGGTGCGTTGAAAGAAAGAACTGCAAAATAAGTCACCATGGACCCCAAGAAAGCTTCTAGTGCCATCCCTGTGGTAAAAAGGGTGAGAATTAGTATGGAATTGAAAAAAAGAGATTAAGAAAATGTGTGCAAAGTGGCTTGAAGTGTAAACCTTTATGGATGAAAATCACCCTCACACAGCTATTGCAAACCGTGCTGGTGACTATTACAATTACAATGTTACGAACCACTTTAGACAAATCATAAAGGAATGAGAGGTACAGAGCTCTGTGGACAGATATGTTGTGCGACAGAGGTCCAGTGACTCAAGCTGGTCCTAGTGGCATTAACCCTTTCAGGGTCCACAGGCCCTCTCAGAGACTTGTTCTCAGGGTCCCCCAAATTTCCAAAAAAAAAAAAAAAAAAAAAATTCTTATGAAAAGATAGAGAATTTCCTCCCGATCATAATGACACCAAAAGTATGAAATTTGATGAAAAACTTATGGAATTATGCTCTCGCAAAGTTAGCAGTCTCGACGATGTTTACGCATCAGTGATTGTGCCCACTTTGAGCCCTATTTTCAGCCAATTCCAGTGTACTAGTCGACAAAAATCATACCAATTTTGCTAGAACTCCATTTTTTCTATTGAATGAGTACAAGAAACCACCCATTTACCGATTTCAACTATCAAATACAGTGGTCAGAATTTAGCAATTTTGCCAATTTCACACAAATTTCAAAAGATCCCAATTTCCAAATAGGGTCCAGAATAAACAAGAAAGACATTCCTGGCACTAAAATAACATTTCCTCTGTTCATTAGTCATGTCCCCAGGCCCCTCTTACATTCTTTTGCTTTCCATTTTGAATTTTCATTCTCACAAAAAATAGAAGATTTACTGTTATGCAGACTACTGCATTAGTGTAGAAATGGTATAAATAATATCGGCACACTTGTGAAAGAATATTAGACTCGCCAGTTGATGTGTATTGGACGCTTTACATGATTTGTTTACTTTTGAACTTTGGTAAAAATCGAACATTTCTGCTACTATGAGCTCAATTTCAAGGTACTTTTCATTGTAAAACCAGTGAAAATCATCTCAATTTCTGTAATATGTCTTCCATTCTATGAAATGAGACCAGGAAAACTAGAATACAACAATAAATACCATATGAAAATACAGTGCAAAGTCGCTGTTTTAATAGTTTTTTTTTTCTCATTACGCACTGTGTGCTGCAGGGTTTTTTTTATACTGTGCACACTGACCACATAGACCCATTCTTTCATATGTAGACCTACCAGTTTTCACTAGATTTGAAGGCGCTAGAATTTGAGTACTAGCACGTTAAGGACCCTGGCACATAAGTCGTACTAGTACGGCCGAAACCCTGAAAGGGTTAAAAGAAGGGAAGTAACCCCGGAAAAGGACTTCATGGCTCAAGTCCTAATGGAAGGGGATTCCTCTTCTAAACAATAACAACTTCCACACACTCCCCTCCTCCCATCCCATCAATCATCACCAAATCTTCAATAAAGGTAAGTGTCATGTATTCTATTCTTAGTAGAGTATTAACTGTGCATGTCTTCTTCAGTTTGTGTGTATTAAAATTAATATTTCATGTGGTAAAAAATGTTCTTTTTCATACTTTTGGGTGTCTTGCACGGATTAATTTGATTTCCATTATTTCTTATAGGGAAAATTAATTCGCCTTACAATAATTTCAGCATACGATGAGCTCTCAGGAATGGATTAATATCATAAGGTGGGGCCTACTGTATATGACATTTAACGAGACTCGGTGATTATTATTATTATTATTATTATTATTACTAATATGGTGACTCGAGACATAAGACACTCTTACTGATTTTAATGTGTACCTACGTGCCAGCACAGTGTGTAAGTTTATTTAGGTACAGGTATACATAAGTATAATTATCAGAGTACAGTGGACCCCCGGTTAACGATATTTTTTCACTCCAGAAGTATGTTCAGGTGCCAGTACTGACCGAATTTGTTCCCATAAGGAATATTGTGAAGCAGATTAGTCCATTTCAGACCCCCAAACATACACGCACAAACGCACTTACATAAATACACTTACATAATTGGTCGCATTCGGAGGAGATCGTTATGCGGGGGTCCACTGTATATATAAAATGTGAAATAACTCAAAAACACTTGAAATTTTGGAGTTTATAGACATAATGGAAAGACTTAGTGCTTAACCCTTAAACTGTCCAAACAGATCAATGTTCAAATCCGTAGTGCTCCAAAAGTAGATCTACTTTTTTTTTTTTTTTTACATATTTTCAAATATAACAAAAAAAATGTAGATAAAAATTTTTTTACACGTTTTCAAATGTAAAAAAAAAAGATCTACTTTTTTTTTTACATTCAAATGTTAAAAAAATGTAGATCTACGTTTGGTGGGGCACGGTGACCGTATTAGAAAGTTAGGTGGGGGGAGCCGTATAGAGAGTTTTGGTCATAATTTGAAATGATCACATTGGCAGAACACCGTAAAGCGAAATGCCATAAGCAAAACATTGTAAAGCGAAACGCCATAGAGCGTGGCCCTACTCTAACAATTTACAATACTTTGGCTGTAACAATTTGCGATACTTTGTCTGTAACAGTTTGCAGTGCTGTAGCTGTAACAGTTTGCAATTAATTTGCAGTACTGTGGCTATAACAATCTGCAGTTAGTTGCAAATTGTTACAGCAACAGTATTGCAAATTAATTTAAAATACTTGGATCATTATTAACCCTTTGACTATATTGGTCGTATATATACGTCTTACGAGCCAGTGTTTCAGACGTATATATACTCAATAATTATAGTGGGTTCAAATCAAGCAGGAGAAAGCTGGTAGGCCCACATGTGAGAGAATGGGTCTGTGTGGTCAATGTGCACCACATAAAAAAAATCCTGCAGCACGCAGTGCATAATGAGAAAAAAAAAAGTGACCTTTTTTTTGGGATTAAAACGCCGACTTTGAGGTGTATTTTCATATAGTATTTATCGTTGTATTCTCGTTTTCATGGTCTCGCATGATAAAATGGAAAACATATTGCAGAAATAGAGATGATTTTGATTAGTTTCATGATGAAAATGACTTTGAAATCGAGCTCAAAATAGTGGAACTGTTCAATTTTTACCAATGTTCAGGAGTAAGCAAATCATACCACACGTCCAATATACGTCAACTGGGGAGTCTAATATTCTTTCACTAGTGCACTGATATTATTTATAACATTTTTACAATAATGCATTAGTCTGCATAACAGTAAATTTTGTATTTTTTGTATGAATAAAAAATCAAAATAGAAAGCAATAGTAATATAAGAGGGGCCTAGAGACATGACTAATGAACAGAGGATATGTTATTTTAGTGCCAAGAACGTCTACATTGTTTATTCTGGACCCTATTTTGAAATTGGTATCTTTTTTAATTTGCATGAAATTGGCCAAATTGCCAATTTATGACCACTTTATTGGGTAGTTGAAATTGATAAATGGGCAGTTTATTGTATTCAGTTGATAGAAAAAAATGGAGTTCTGAAGAAATACCTATGAGTTTGGTCAACTGGAACAACGGAATTGGCCAAAAACAGGGCTCAAAGTTGGCGAAATCGCCGATGCGTATAACTTCATGGAGTTGTAATTCCGTGAGTTTTCGACCAAATTTTGTACTTTTGGTGTCATTACCATCGGGAAAAGATTCTCTATCATTTCATAAGAAAAAAATAATTTTTTTTCCCAAAAAATTTTGCGACATAGAATGACAGTTTCAGAGAGGGGCTTGCGACAGTCAAAGGGTAACCTTCAACCCTTTCAGGGTCCAGAGGCCAAATTTCAAAGTGTGCACCAGGGTCCAAGAATTTTCAAAAAATAATTTTGTTATTTTTTCTTACAAAATGGCAGAGAATCTTTTTCTGAAGTATGAAATTTGATGGAAAATTGACAAAATTATGCTCTCACGAATTTTGAAGCGTCAGCGATATTTACGCATTGGCGATTTTGCCGACTTTGACTCCCATTTTAGGCCAATTACATTATTCCAGTTGACCAAATTCTTAGCTATTTCACTATTATTACTTCTATTCTATCGACTGAACACACGAAATCTCTATGTCAACTGTTTCAACTAAAAAATAAAGTGATCAGAAATTGGTAATTTTGCCAATTTAATACAAAGTTCAAAATATTCTAATTTCAAAATAGGGTCCAGAATAAACAATACAGGCATTCCTGGCACTAAACTAGCATTTCCTCTGTTCATTAGTTACGTTTTCAGGCTTTACAAATGAATTCCATTTTGATTTTTTAGTCACATAATGAATTTTTATTCAAACCAAAAAAATAGAAGATTTACTGTTATGAAATATTGTAGTAATTGTATAAATAATATCACCACATTTGTGAACGTATATTAGACCCACCAGCTGGTGTGTATTAGACGTGTGAGGTCATTTGTTTACTCTTGAACATCAGCAAAAATTGAACATTTTGGCTACTTTGAGCTCAGTTTCAAGCCATTTTCAGTATAAAAACCAATCAAAATCTTCTCTATTTCTGTAATACACCTTCCATTCTACCAACTGAGACCAAGAAATCACAAATACAACTATAAAAAACATACGAAAAAACACTGCAAAATCGCTGTTTTAATCGAGAATTATGGTCTCAGTTTTCTTTCTCTCATTATGTAATGTGTGCTGCAGGATTTGTTTTATGTGGTGCACATATACCACATAGGTGTATTCTCTCATATCTAGGCCCAAATTTACCGCTCACAGCTTATCAGAGTGAGCTCAGCTCGTGGCGTAGATCTATGGTTTGGACCCTCAACGTAAAGCCGTAGATCTACGGCACGGACCGTGAAAGGGTTAAACTGTCCAAACGTAGATATACGTTCACTCATGTAGATCTCCGAATATTTTGAAAAAACAATTTTTTTCTTTTTTTTTTTTTAACCCTTTCAGGGTCCGTCCCGTAGATCTACGGCTTTATGGTGAGTGTCCAAACCGTAGATCTACGCCATGAGCTCAGCTCACTCTGATAAACTGTGAGTGGTACATTTGGGCCTAGATATGAGAGAATACATCTATGTGGTATGTGTGCACCACATAAAACAGATCCTGCAGCACACTGTGTATAATGAGAGAAAAAAACTGAAATCATGATTTTTTGATTAAAACAGCAACTTTGCAGTGTTTTTTCGTATGTTTTTTATAGTTGTATTTGAGATTTCTTGGTCTCATTTGATAGAATGGAAGACATATTACAGAAATAGAGATGATTTTGATTGGTTTTAGCACTGGAAATGGCTTGAAACTGAGCTCAAAGTAGCGGAAATGTTAAATTTTTGCCGATATTCAAGAGTAAACAAACGACCTCACACGTCTAATACACGTCAGCTGGTGGGTCTAATATACATTCACAAATATGGTGATGATATTTATACAATTATTACAGTATTGCATAGCAGTAAATCTTCTATTTTTTGGTGTGAATAAAAATTCATTATGTGAATAAAAAATCAAAATGGAATTTATTTGTAAAGCCTCAAAACATGACTAATGAACAGAGGAAATGTTAGTTTAGTGCCAGGAATGCCTACATTGTTTATTCTGGACCCTATTTTGAAATTGGAATATTTTGAACTTTGTGTTAAATTGGCCAAATTAACAATTTCCGATCACTTTATTTTGTAGTTGAAACAGTTGACTTGGCGATTTCTTGTGCTCAATCGATAGAATAGAAGTAATACTAGTGAAATAGCTAATAATTTGGTTGATTGGAATAATGTAATTGGCCTAAAATGGGAGTCAAAGTCGGCAAAATCGCCGATTCGTAAATATCACTGACACATCAAAATTCGCGAGAGCATAATTTCGTCAATTTTCCACCAAATTTCGTACTTTTTGTTTTATTACCTTCACAAAAAGAATCTCTACGATTTCATAAGAAAAAATAACAAATTTTTTTTTTGAAAATTCTTGGACACTGGTGCGTGACTCCAGATTTGGGCCTTGGACCCTGAAAGGGTTAAATGAAGAGCGCATTTTTTGTACATGCTATAGGATTAAAAAAAAAAATTTTTTTTAGGCTCCGTACTTACCGAGATATAAGCCCATGAAGTTGGCGCTAAATGCTCACCTGACAGCAACATCAACTCTTGCCTCTTGCAGAAGTGTTGCTGATATACTTTTTCCTTGTTTTTATTGTATTTTATACATTTTTTATGTTCTGATAGTTACAATTTATTCTAGGTAGTAGGTTGGTAGACAGCAACTGCCCAGGGAGGTACTACCATCCTACCAAGTGAGTGTAAAACGGAAGCCTGTAATTGTTTTACATGATGGTAGGATTGCTGGTGTCCTTTTTTCTGTCTCATAAACATGCAAGGTTTCAGGTACGTCTTGCTACTTCTACTTACACTTACGTCACACTACACATACATGTACAAGCATATATGTATATACACACCCCTCTGGGTTTTCTTCTATTTTTCTTACTAGTTCTTGTTCTTGTTTATTTCCTCTTACCTCCATGGGGAAGTGGAACAGAATTCTTCCTCCGTAAGCCATGCGTGTTGTTAGAGGCAACTAAAATGCCGGGAGCAAGGGGCTAGTAATCCCTCCTCCTGTATAAATTACTAAATTTAAGAGAAACTTTTGTTTTTCTTCTTGGGCCACCCTGCCTTGGTGGGATAATGCCAGTGTGTTGAAAGAAAGAAAGAAAGTTACAATTTATAATAGTTCTTGTGATTTCAAGTTAAGGAAGCCTAGGAGAAGAGAGTTATTAAATGGAGAGCTAGAGGTATTGGGAAGATGGAGGGAATATTTTGAGGAATTGTTAAATGTTGATGAAGATAGGGAAGCTGTGATTTCGTGTATAGGGCAAGGAGGAATAACATCTTGTAGGAGTGAGGAAGAGCCAGTTGTGAGCGTGGGGGAAGTTCGTGAGGCAGTAGGTAAAATGAAAGGGGGTAAGGCAGCCGGGATTGATGGGATAAAGATAGAAATGTTAAAAGCAGGTGGGGATATAGTTTTGGAGTGGTTGGTGCTATTATTTAATAAATGTATGGAAGAGGGTAAGGTACCTAGGGATTGGCAGAGAGCATGCATAGTTCCTTTGTATAAAGGCAAAGGGGACAATAGAGAGTGCAAAAATTATAGGGGGATAAGTCTGTTGAGTATACCTGGTAAAGTGTATGGTAGAGTTATTATTAAAAGAATTAAGAGTAAGATGGAGAATAGGATAGCAGATGAACAAGGAGGCTTTAGGAAAGGTAGGGGTGTGTGGACCAGGTGTTTGCAGTGAAACATATAAGTGAACAGTATTTAGATAAGGCTAAAGAGGTCTTTGTGGCATTTATGGATTTGGAAAAGGCGTATGACAGGGTGGATAGGGGGGCAATGTGGCAGATGTTGCAGGTGTATGGTGTAGGAGGTAGGTTACTGAAAGCAGTGAAGAGTTTTTACGAGGATAGTGAGGCTCAAGTTAGAGTATGTAGGAAAGAGGGAAATTATTTCCCAGTAAAAGTAGGCCTTAGACAAGGATGTGTGATGTCACCGTGGTTGTTTAATATATTTATAGATGGGGTTGTAAGAGAAGTAAATGCGAGGGTCTTGGCAAGAGGCATGGAGTTAAAAGATAAAGAATCACACAAAGTGGAAGTTGTCACAGTTGCTCTTTGCTGATGACACTGTGCTCTTGTGAGATTCTGAAGAGAAGTTGCAGAGATTGGTGGATGAATTTGGTAGGGTGTGCAAAAGAAGAAAATTAAAAGTGAATACAGGAAAGAGTAAGGTTATGAGGATAACAAAAAAATTAGGTGATGAAAGATTGGATATCAGATTGGAGTGAGAGAGTATGGAGGAGGTGAATGTATTCAGATATTTGTGAGTGGACGTGTCAGCAGATGGGTCTATGAAAGATGAGGTGGATCATAGAATTGATGAGGGGAAAAGGGTGAGTGGTGCACTAAGGAGTCTGTGGAGACAAAGAACTTTGTCCTTGGAGGCAAAGAGGGAAATGTATGAGAGTATAGTTTTACCAACGCTCTTATATGGGTGTGAAGCATGGGTGATGAATGTTGTAGCGAGGAGAAGGCTGGAGGCAGTGGAGGTATCATGTCTGAGGGCAATGTGTGGTGTGAATATAATGCAGAGAATTCGTAGTTTGGAAGTTAGGAGAAGGTGTGGGATTACCAAAACTGTCGTCCAGAGGGCTGAGGAAGGGTTGTTGAGGTGGTTCGGACATGTAGAGAGAATGGAGCGAAACAGAGTGACTTCAAGAGTGTATCAGTCTGTAGTGGAAGGAAGGCGGGGTAGGGGTCGGCCTAGGAAAGGTTGGAGGGAGGGGGTAAAGGAGGTTTTGTGTATGAGGGGCTTGGACTTCCAGCAGGCATGCGTGAGCGTGTTTGATAGGAGTGAATGGAGACAAATGGTTTTTAATACTTGACGTGCTGTTGGAGTGTGAGCAAAGTAACATTTATGAAGGGGTTCAGGGAAACCGGCAGGCCGGACTTGAGCCCTGGAGATGGGAAGTAGTGTCTGCACTCTGAAGGAGGGGTGTTAATGTTGCAGTTTAAACTGTAGTGTAAAGCACCCTTCTGGCAAGACAGTGATGGAGTGAATGATGGTGAAAGTTTTTCTTTTTCGAGCCACCCTGCTTTGGTGGGAATCGGCCAGTGTGATAATAATAAAATAATAATAATATGTATTAGGTACAGTGGTACCTCAAAAATCGAACTTAATCTGTTCCAGAAGCTAGTTCTAATTTCGAAAAGTCTGAAATTTGAAGCAATGTTTCGCATAAGAAATAATGGAAATACAATTAATCCATTCCAGAAACCCAAAAATATTCACACAAAAAATACATTTTATAGAGATTAATTACAGTTTTACATACAACAAATACTATAGTTTTTAATTATGTATAGTAATACATATAAAATAACATTTTTTACTTACCTTTATTGAAGATTGGTGATGGCATCTGGAAGATAGGGAGGAGGAGAGAGGGAGTTGGGGTTAGTGTTTGGAAGGAGAATCCCCCTCCATGAGGACTTCAGGTAAAGCCCTCTCTTTGGTTACTTCCCTTCTCTGTCTTTTAATGCCACTAGGACCAGCTTGAGAGTCACTGGACCCCTGTCTCACAAAATTACTGTCCACAGTCCTCTGTTTCTGGCGCCTCTTTAACATTTCCCTAAAATGAGACATAGTTCTGTCACTGAACTTGTTGCAAAGATGGCTTGTTTCAGCTTGCTCAGTGTGGTACTTCTGCACAAACATTTGGACATCATTCCACTTGGCACAAATCTCCTTAATCTTTGAAGAAAGCACCTCATCCACTCCCTCTTCCTCCTCCTCTGAAGCAAGTTCCTCAGCTGTGGTCTGATACTGCTCCAGATGAAGCTGTTGCAGCTCTTCAGTGGTTAGCTCTTCCCTGTGGTCCTCCACCAACTCTTTCACATCCTCACCACTCACCTCCAACCCCAGGGTGTTCCCCAATGCCACAATAGAATCCATAACAGGCAGAGTGATGGTCAGCTGGGTCAGGGTCAGCCTCAAACCCTTCAAAATCCCTCTTTTGGACACAATCTGGCCACAATTGTCTCCAAGCAGAGTTCAAAGTCCTGGAAGTCACTCCCTCCCAAGCCTTACCTATAAGGCTTATGGAGTTGTAGATGCTGAATTGATTCCTCCAGAACTGTCTGTGGTCTTTTCAAAGCACTTTTCAAACACTGCTTTTGTGTAGAGTTTTTTGAAGTTAGAAATGACCTGCTGGTCCATGGACTGGAGGAGAGGAGTGGTGTTAGGAGGCAAGAACTTCACTTTTATAAAGCTGAAGTCCTTAGACAAGAGGTCTAATAAGTTTGGAGGATGAGCAGGAGCATTGTCCATTAACAGGAGGCACTTGAGTGGCAATTTCTTTTCCTGGAGGTATTTTTTCACACTGGGGCCAAACACTTCATAGACCCACTCTTTGAAAATTTGTCTTGTGAACCATGCCTTATGATTAGCTTTCCACAAGACACACAACTTGTTCTTAAAGACATTGTTTTTCTTAAACACTCTGGAATTTTCTGAATGATACACAAGTAAAGGCTTCACTTTAAAATCACCACTAGCATTAGCACAGAATAAAAGAGTAAGCCTGTCTTTCATAGGCTTGTGTCCTGGCAGTGCCTTTTCCTCCTGTGTGATGAAGGTCCTTTTTGGCATTTTCTTCCAAAACAAGCCTGTTTCGTCACAATTAAACACTTGTTCAGGTTTGAATTCTTCACTGTCTATGTACCCCTTAAACTCCTGTACAAACTTCTGAGTCGCCGTTTGTCTGAACTGGCTGCCTCACCATGTCTTACATTGTGTATGCTGCTACGCTTCTTAAATCTGTCAAACCAGCCTCTGCTGGCCTTAAATTCACTATCAGCACTGGTTCCAGGAGTTTTCTATACCAGATCGGCATGCAGCTTCCTTGCCTTTTCGCAAATAATCGTCTCTGAAACACTATCACCTGCAATCTCTTTATCCTTGATCCACACCAGCAACAACTTCTCAACCTCTTCAACTATTTGTGGTCTTTTTTTGGTTAGCATATTATCACCTTTCGCAACATCAGCTTCCTTGATTTGTTCTTTCTTTGCCAGGATAGAACCGATGGTCGACTTGTTTTCCCATACATCCTGGCAAGCTCAACAAGTCTCACACCACTCTCATACTTCTGTATTATTTCCTTCTTCACATCTATGGTGTTTCTCACTTTCTTTACCACAGGGGTACCACTAGCAAGTTTCTTTGAGCCCATGGCAGCTTATTTCACAGTCCCACAAGCACTAAACACAATGAAATAATCATAAAATGTGTGAATGAGAGCGCAGGTTAGTGTTCACTCAAGCATAAACAAAGCTAGACTGCTGACGGCGCCTGCGCAGGGACGCGGACAGAGTGGGCCGGCAGACAGAGTGGGCCGGCAGACAGGTCCCGTACCCGGCGGTCCGAAATTAGGGGCGCGTTTGATAATTGGGACACAATTTGTCTGAAAAAATGGTCCTATTTTCGAAACGTTTGATATGTGATACGTTCGATTTTTGAGGTTCCACTGTACTGAAATAGTACTCAAATAGTCACTATCACACCGACAGGTGAACATTTCACCTGCCTGGGTCATTTACTATTGTCTAGAAATATATTCAAAGTATTTATAGGTCCCAGCAATGTTTTAGACATGCTGGAGTATACCTTGAAGCATGGTGTTATGACAAGTGTCAGTAGCTTGTTGACAAGCAGTGACACTTGATGAATGTGCACTCAGAGAACCCTCACTTTATTTGTTTTCACTGTTACACATTGTCTGTCTGTCTATCTGTCTGTGTCTGTCTAGCTCTGCTTATCTGTCTTTCTGTCTGCCTGTGTGTGCCTGGATTATATATGAAACTCCTTGAAGAATGGTGTTATGACAAGTGTCAGTAAACTGTTGACAACCCAGTGACACTTGATAAATGCGCACTGCTCCACATAGCCCTCACATTATTTATTTTCACTGTTACACACAAACATGTCTGTATCTGTCTGTCTGTCTGTCCATTTGTCTGTCTAGCTCTTCTAATCTGTCTTTCTATTTGCCTGTGTGTGTGTGTCTCCTCGTCTGCTTGTCTATCTCAGGGAGCGGCTTGTAAAACTGTTGGTTTATGAGCTGCTCCCTGATTCCTAAGTAAGTAAAAATGCATATTGAGTCATGTAGCATAACTTGGAGAGCATATAAATCTGTAGGGGAAGGAAGGTGGTGTAGGGGTTGTCCTTGAAAAGGTTGGAGGGAGGGGATAAAGGAGATTTTGTGGACGAGGGGCTTGGACTTTGAGCAAGCATGTGTAAGCATGTCAGATAGGAGTGAATGGAGATGAATGGTTTTTGGAACATGGCGAGTTGTTGGAGTGTGAGCAGGGTAATATTTAGTGAAGGGATTCAGGGAAACCAGTTACAGTGGACCCCCGGTTAATGATATTTTTTCATTCCAGAAGTATGTTCAGGTGCCAGTACTGACCGAATTTGTTCCCATAAGGAATATTGTGAAGTAGATTAGTCCATTTCAGACCTCCAAACATACACGTACAAATGCACTTACATAAATACACTTACATAATTGGTCGCATTGGGATGTGATCGTTAAGCGGGGGTCCACTGTATTTTTATATAGCCAGACTTGAGTACTGGAAATGGGAAATACAATGCCTGCACTTTAAAGGAGGGCTTTGGGATATTGGCAGTTTGGAGGGATTTGTTATATATCTTTATATATGCTTCTAAACTGTTGTATCTGGGTACCTCTGCAAAGACAGTGATTATGTATGAGGTGAAAGTGTTGAATGATGATGAAAGTATTTTCTTTTTGGGGATTTTCTTTCTTTTTGGGTCACCCTGCCTCGGTGGGAGACGGCCAACTTGTTGAAAAAAACAAAAATATACAAGCACAATATAACACCTTGTCTGGAATTTTTGGGTTATCCTAGCTGACTTACACTATGTATAATAACTGTACTTTTGTGCACATGTGAGGGAGAGAGAGAGAAATGTAAACAGACAGAGATATAGACAAATAGACAGAGAGACAGTGAAAGCCAGCCAGCCAGCCAAAGCCAGTCAGCCAATCAAAGCCAGTCAGCCAACCAAAGCCAGTCAGCCAACCAAAGCCAGCCAACCACATAAGAAGGAACAATGGCCTGTGCAAGGCAGGTCCATGTCGCCCTCGGCTTAGACCAGTGACCCATCTAGTCAGGTCACATCCACTGAAGGAAGGAGCATGGCATCAGACCTAGTAGCACAAGCTAGTCAAGTCCAACTCACACCTACCTACACCCACTCATGTGTTTATCTAACCCATTTTTACTTCCCTCTTAACCCTTAAACAGTCCAAGCATATATATACGTTCTCTCGCGTAGCGCCCCAAACATATACTGTATATACGTTTCATTTGTCATTCATTCAACATTGGCACGATAGGCCTGAGTCGTCTAGACATGAGAGAATGGGTGTGCGCCATATGAAAAAATTGGGGATGCCTGGGTACCACATGCTCTTTTTTCCTATAAAAAAAAAAGGTTGTTTTTTCTCAAAATATTCGGGGCACTGTGCAGGTGAATGTATATATACATTTGGATCATTTAAGGGTTAAAAGGGGAGTATTAATGCAACATGACATCAGTGAATCCCTGGTATTTGCCACACAGTTTGCACTAGCTGGCGCTCAATTGAACTGGTGCTCCCACAAGGTACTAAATTGTCCCAGATTTTTTTTAATACTGTACACAATGTTAAGAACCATTCTCTTGTGTATAAGCGACTCAGGCCTATCGCCCCAGTTTTGAAGGAATGGAAAATAAAATGATCTACGTTCGGATCGCTACGCGAGCAAACACATATTTATGTTTGGACAGTCTAAGGGTTATGTAGGATGACAGTGTATCACAAATGACGACAGTGTATTAAGTACAGTAACAGTGTATCAAGTACAATAAACAAACAAACAAAGATTTTATTTGTGTAGTATGCAAAATGTAGTTTACAAATAATTAAATATTGTTAAGCACAAAGAAAACCACCAACATGCTTGAGCATTTCAGGCAGACTAGTACTAATGCCCACACACTGCTTAAGACTGCACATAGGTTAAATTATAATTATGCATTATTGCAAAAACAAGGTAGCAAAAATATTACAAGTACAATTTTAACCCTTTCGGTGTCAGTCCTGTTGTACTATGGCTTTGAAGCCAGGGTTGGTCCTGTTATACTATGCCATGAGTTCAGCTCACTCATATTATCTGTGAGTGGTAAATTTGGGCCTAGATATGAGAGAATGGGTCTGTGTGGTAAGTGTGCACCTTATAAAAAAAATTCTACAGCACAGTGTGTAATGAGGAAAAACTATGCCGTGTTTTTGGTTTTAACCCTTTGAGGGTTTCAGACGTACTAGTACGTCTTACGCGCAGGGGTTTTTGACGTACTAGTATGCATAAATTCTAGCACCGTCAAATCTTGCGGGAAAAGGGTGGTAGGCCTCCATATGAAAGAATGGGTCTATGTGGGCAGTGTGCATGGTATAAAAAATATCCTGCAGCACACAGTGCATAATGAGAAAAAAAATACTTTAACCGTTTTTTTGGCATAAAACAGCGACTTTGCACTGTATTTTCGTATGGTATTTATTGTTGTATTCTAGTTTTCCTGGTCTCATTTTATAGAATGGAATGCATATCACAGAAATTGAGATGATTTTCACTGGTTTTTCAATGAAAAGTACCTTGAAATTGAGCTCAAAGTAGCAGAAATGTTCGATTTTTACCAAAGTTCAAAAGTAAACAAATCATGCCAAGTGTTCAATACACGTCAACTGGTGAGTCTAACATTCTTTTGCAAGTGCGCCAATATGATTTATACCATTTTTTACACTAATGCAGTAGTCTGCATAACAGTAAATCTTCTATTTTTCGTGAGAATAAAAATTCAAAGTGGAAAGCAAAAGAATGTAAGAGGGGCCTTGAGACGTGACTAATGAACAGAAGAAATGTCATTTTAGTGCCAGGAATGTATTTCTTGTTTGTTCTGGACCCTATTCGGAAATTGGCATTTTTTGAAATTTGTGTGAAATTGGCAAAATTGCTAAATTCTGACCACTGTATTGGATAGTTGAAAATGGTAAATGGGTGGTTTCTTGCACTTATTCAATAGAAAAAATGTAGTTCTAGCGAAATATTCATGTTTTTTGTCGACTAGTACAGAGGAATTGGCCGAAAATGGGGCTCAAATTGGACAAAATCGCCGATGCGTAAACATCGCCGAGACCGCTAACTTCGCGAGAGCATAATTCCGTAAGTTTTCCATCAAATCTCAAAATTTTGGTGTCATTATGATCGGGAAAAGATTCTCTATCTTTTCATAAGAAAAAATTATTTTTTTTTTTTTAAATTTGGCCGACCCTGAGAACGAGTTTCTGAGAGGGCCTGTCGACCCTCAAAGGGTTAAACGCAATTATTTGTCTGATTACTGACAGGCAAAATTCACCATATTTTGGTGTTTTGTTGGTCTTCAACTTGTATATGTTATAAGCATTTAGCATAGAGATATCAACAAGATGGAAAAAAAGTTTGATATACCACTTATAACTCTTGCGTACACAGTCTGCAAACCCAATCTGCATGTCACATTTGTCCACTAAGCGCATATTGAGGTTGTAGTCCATGACAGCTGCAGGCTTTAGAATGGGTTCATTGGTCTCTCTGTTGTCCCTGCCACTGGGTACCATTTCGTTTGTGTGAACTGATGTCAACAATGTGACATCACGTTTGTCATGCCACCGAAATGCCATGATGTCATTGGCAGCAAAGGCTTGCACCTCACCTCTGCGAGTGCCAGCGTCGAACCTTGGCATATGTTTGCGATTACCACGCACTGTGCCACACACGTCTGTCAAGTTCACTCGCAAGAAATCACTGAGTAAAGGGCTTGTGTACCAGTTATCAGTAAATAACATATGCCCCTTACCAAGATATGGTTCCATCATTGTTCGAACCACATCACCAGAGATACCCAATAACTTCATGGTATCTCTCAAAGTATTACTGCCAGTGTACACAATAATATCTAAAACAAGACCACTTCTGCAATCACACAGTACAAATAGCTTTATACCAAAGCGTTTCCTCTTGCTTGGTATATATTGCTTGAATGAGAGTCTTCCTTTGAATAAAATCAAGGACTCATCAATAACAAGCTTCCTGAAGGGATAAAATTACATGCAGCACTTTTGTTTCAGGTACATAAACACATTTCTTATCTTATATAACCTGTTGCTTCTGTCAGGCCTGGTTTTGTCTGAAAAGTGTAACATACGCAACAGTATCAGGAAACGATTGACACCTATAATGTCACTAAAACCTGGAGTTGAAATCAGGCGATCTGTTGTCCAGTATGTGGTGACAGTGTGTTTATACACATGTGGCATAAGCATTATTGTGGCAAAAAACAGGTACATCTCTGCCACAGTTGTCTCCTTCCACTTGTGTAGCCATGATTTTGGTGAGAGAATTGTATTTGCCATGGTGTATTCACAGTATGTGTTGGTTTCCCTGACAATGATGTCCATCAGGGGTTCATCGAAGAATAACTCAAAGCAGTCCAGTTCACTGGCATTGTTCCCAAGTGGACAAGATGGCTTTATTCCACTTTGTGTTTCATCAAAGTCATGGGGACTGGGAACAAACTCGTCACCGTCCTGCCAATCCCAGATGCGGTCTGCTGGTGGGGTCTGGATATTGTACCGTGGTTGTGGCTGTGGTTGTGGCTGTGCAGGTTGTGGTGGTGCAGGTTGTGGCAGTGTGGGGTAGGGTGAGGCTGGTTGTTCTGCTGAGTCAGCCGCGTGGCTAGTAGCGTGGCCCGGTGATGGTGCCACATGGGCCGTGCCACCCTCACTATCACCACCACTGCCTCCTCCCTCACGGTCACCATTCATACCCATCGTTACAATACAGCGACTCGGTGGTGTATTTTTGTATGGTTTTGTCATTGTATTCTCAGTTTATTGGTCTCATTTGATAGAATGGAAGATAAATTACAGAAATAGAGATAATTCTGATTGGTTTCAGGACTGAAAGTAGCTTGAAATTGTGCTCAAATTAGCGGAAATGTTTGGTTTTTGCCAATATTCCAGAGTACAGAAACAATGCCACTTGTCTAATACGCATCCAACTGACCAGTGTAATACACATTTAGGAATGCACTGACATTATTTATGCAATTAATATGATAATGTTATGCAGTAGTCTGCATAACAGTAAATCTTCTATTTTTTGTGTGAATAAGAATTCAAAATGGAAAGCAGGTGTAATATAAGAGGGACCTGGAGACGTGACTAAGGAACAGAGGAAATGTTTTAGTACCAGGAATGTCTACATTGTTTATTCTGGACCCTATTTTTAAATTAGCAATTTTTTAAATTGTGAATTTGGCAAAATTACAAATTTGTGATTATTTTATTGGGCAGTTGAAATAGGTAAGTGGGCAGTTTCGTGTACTCAGTCAATAGAATAGAAAGAATATTAGCAAAATAGATGAGAGTTTGGTCAACTGGAATAATGGAATTGACCAAAAATAGGGTGCAAAATGTGAGTGAAATAGCCGATGCATAAACACCACTGAGACTGCTAAATTTGCGAGAGCATAATTCCGTAAGTTTTTCCATCAGATTTCATAGCATTACCTCCAGAAAAAATTTGTCTGTCATTTCTAAAGGTAAAATATAAATACAGTGGACCCTCGACCAGCGATATTAATCCATTCCAGAGAGTTTGTCCTTAGCCGAATTTGTCATTAGCCGAATTAATTTTCCCAATAAGAAATAGTGGAAATCCAATTAATCCATTCCAGACACCCAAAAGTATGAATTTTTTTTTTTCACATGAAATATACATTTTCCTACATAGAAAAACAAGGATAAATGCTGAATAAATACTGTACTAAATGAAGAATTAGTGACACTTACGTTTATTGAAGATGTAGTGATGATTGATGAGATGGGAGGAGGGGAGATGGAGGTGTATTATTGTTTGGAAGGGGAATCCCCTTCCAAAAGAACTTTAGGTTCCAAGTCCTTTTCCAGGGTTACCTCCCTTCTTTTTTAATGCCACTGGGAACAACTTTAGAGTCACTGGACCTCTGTCGCGCCAAAAATCTGTCCCATAGAGCTCTATACCTCACGTTTCTTTAAGATTTTTCTAATATGGGCCACAACATTGTCATTGTAAAAGTCACTAGCACAGCTTGCAATAGCTGTGTCAGGGTGATTTTCATCCATAAAGGTTTGCACCTTTGTCCACATTGTACAAATTTCCTTTATCGTTGAAGAAGGCAACTTCTTCCATCTCTCCCTCCCCTCCTTTGAAGCAATTTCCTCAGTTGTGGTGTCTTGCTGTTGCAGATGTTCTTGCAGCTCATCAGTGGTTAGTTCTTCATTGTCGTCCTCCACCAACTCTTCCACATCCTCCCCACTTACCTCCAACCCCATGAACTTCCCCAGTGCCACAACAGATTCCACAACTGGCATAGGCTCCTCAGGGTTAGCCCCAAACCCTTCAAAATCCCTCTCTTGTACACATTTTGGCCACAATTTCCTCCAAGCAGTGTTCAAGTTCCTGTTAGTCACTCCCTCCCAAGCATTACCTATAAGGTTTATGCAATTGAAGATACTAAAGTGATTTTTCCAAAAGTTTCCTAGGGTCAGTTGAGTGTCTGAGGTCACTTCAAAGCACTTTTGAAACACTGCTTTGGTGTACAGTTTTTTGAAAATTGAAATGATCTGCTGGTCCATGGGCTGGAAGAGAGGAGTGGTATTAGGAGGCAAGAACTTGACTTTGATAAAACTCAAGTCCCCTGCAATTTGCTCTGGCAAGTCTGAAGGATGAGCAGAAGCATTGTCTAATACCAGGAGGCACTTGAGGTCCAGTTTATTTTCTTGGAGGTAATTTTCACAGTGGGGCCAAACACATGATAAAACCAGTCATAGAAAATGTCCCTAGTGACCCATGCCTTACTGTCTGCCCTCCACATCACACACAAATTAGCCTTGACATTGTTTTTCTTGAACACTCTGGGAGTTTCAGAGTGATACACGAGTAAAGGCTTCACTTTGCAATCCCCACTAGCATTACTACAAAACATTAGTCAGCCTGTCTTTCATAGGCTTGTGTCCTGGCAGTGCTTTTTCCTCCTGTGTAATGTATGTCCTGTTTGGCATTTTCTTCCAAAACAGGCCTGTTTTGTCACAATTAAACACTTGTTGGGGTTTTAATTTTTCAGTGTCTATGTACTCCTTGAATTCCTGCACATATTTTTCAGCTGCTTTTTTGTCCGAACTGACAGCCTGTCCATGCTTTGCCACACTGTGTATGCCACTACAATTCTTAAATCTCTCAAACCAACCTTTGCTAGCCTTAAATTCAATAACATCACCACTAGCTGCAGGCATTTCGTTAATTAAATCGTCATGCAACTGCCTTGCCTTTTTACATATGTGTATTATAGATTGAGAAATACTATCTCCTGATATTTGTTTTTCGTTTATCCACAACAACAACAGTCTCTCAACATCTTTGAGTATTTGCGATCTCTGTTTCAAAAACATACAGTGGACCCTTGATCAACGATAATAATCCGTTCCAGAGAGCTTATCTTTTGGCGAATTTATCGTTAGTCAAATAAATTTTCCTCATAAGAAATAATTGCAATTCAATTAATCCGTTCCAGACAGCCAAAAGTATTAAAAAGAATAATTTTTTTTTCATGAAATATACATTTCCCTACAAAGAAAACAATGAGACATGCACAATAACTATATAAATAAATGTTAAAATGACACTTACCTTTATTGAAGAGTATTGATGAGTGATGAGACACTGTTTTTCTTGAACACTCCGGGATTTTCAGAGTGATACATGAGTAAAGGCTTCACTTTACAATCCCCACTAGCATTACATCAAAACATGAGAGTTAGCCTGTCTTTCATAGGCTTGTGTCCTGGGAGTGCCTTTTCCTCCTGAGTAATGAGTAATGTAGGTCCTGTTTGACATTTTCTTCCAGAACAGGCCTGTTTCATCACTTGTTGGGGTTGGAATTTTTCAGCTTCACCATGCCTTATCACACTGTGTATGCCACTACAATTCTTAACTCTCTCCACCCAACCTTTGCTGGCCTTAAATTCACCAATATGAGCACTAGTTCCAGGTATTTTCTCCTGTTCACCTGGGTGTTAGTCAACTGGTGTGGGTCGCATCCTGGAAGACAAGATTAAGGACCCCAGTGGAAATAAGTTAGACAGTTGTTGATGACTCACTGACTTTCTTGGGTTATCCTGGGTGGCTAACCCTCTGGGGTTAATTGTTTCTCGGTAATTATTTCTCGTTAAGCCACACCTAAAACACACTCTCCACATCTTCGAGTAGTACAGCTGATGGTGGTGGAGCAACAGCTGACTGTGGTGCAGCAGCAGCTGACCGTGGTACGATAGTATTTCAATAGTACAGTGGACCCCCGGTTCACGATATTAATCCGTTCCTGAGAGCTCATTGTAAACCAAAATTATCGGAAAGCAAATCAATATTCCCCATAAGAAATAATGGAAATCAAATTAATCTGTGCAAGACACCCAAAAGTATGAAAAAAAACTTTTACCACATGATATATTAAGTTTAATGCAATATAATAATTAC
Organism: Cherax quadricarinatus; assembly: GCF_038502225.1. Taxonomy (NCBI): domain Eukaryota; kingdom Metazoa; phylum Arthropoda; class Malacostraca; order Decapoda; family Parastacidae; genus Cherax; species Cherax quadricarinatus. The sequence goes on along the minus strand of NW_027195938.1, from coordinate 82,296 downwards.
AATAACAATAATAACAATAGAATAATCACAATAGAATAATTGACACTTACCTTTAATGAAGATCTGGTGATGATTGATGGGATGGGAGGAGGGGAGAGTGTCGAAGTTTTTAATGTTTAGAAGGGGAATCCCCCTCCATTAGGACTTAAGGTAGCAAGTCCTTTTCCGGGGTTTTTGCCATGGAATCTGAATTGTCTGAGGATGCCCTACTCCCTTCCTGGTTTCTGGGTCGTGGGCAGGGTGCCCTTTGGATGATGAGTGTATCTCTGGAAGCTGCCTGTCGGTTCTGGGGGTGGCAGCAGAAGGAGGTATGCTTTGTGGTGGGTTTCCGACTGTCCTTTCTTTTGTCTGCCAAGGTAGCTCGGTATCCACGAGCTGCTATCCGCGAGTGCTGGTTTACTGGCGTGAAGGGTAGGGTATGCCATGGGTTCCACGCTGCATCTTCACTGCCAGTGGGCTCGAGGCCCTCTTGGATGAAGAGGGGGAGCTTTCGGTCCCTCCATGCCTCTTAGCGACTGTCCTTCCGCTGTCCCTCTCATGTTTTCTTTCCTTCTTTCTTTTTTTCTTAAAATAACAAGAAAGGAGATATCACGGAAAATGCACCTATTACAGTGGACCCTCAACCAACAATATTAATCCGTTCCATAGAGCTCGTCGTTAGACGAAATTATCGTTAGTTGAATTAATTTTCCCCATAGGAAATAATGGAAATCAAATTAATCCATTCAAGGCACCCAAAAGTATGAAAGAAAATATTTTTACCATATGAAATGTACATTTGCCTACACACAAACAGAAGGATAGATGCACAATACATGTATATACATGTGTATGTATATTGTGTAATGAAGAATAAATGACACTTACCTTTATTGAGGATGTGGTAATGAGTGATGGGATGGGAGGAGGGGAGATGATGGACATTATTATTTTTTGGAAGGGGAATCCCCTTCCATGAGGACTTGTGGTCCGAACTGGCAGCCTCACCATGCCTTATCACTATGTATGGCACTATGATTCTTAAATCTCTCAAACCAACCTTTGCTGGCCTTAAATTCATTCACATCACCACTAATTGCAGGCATTTTTTTAATTAAATCATCATGCAACTGCCTTGCCTTTTCACATATGATCACTTGAGAGATGCTCTCTCTTGATGTCTGTTTTTCGTTTATCCACACCAACAACAGTCTCTCAACATTTTTGACTACTCATGATCTGTTTCGAAAACATACTTTCACCTTTCCCAACAACAGCTTCCTTGATTGCCTTTCTGTTGGCCAAGATAGTAGCGATGGTTGATTGGGGTTTGTCATACAACTTGGCCAGCTCAGAGACATGCACTCCAGTTTCATACTTTGTGATGATTTCCTTCATTTCAATTGTAATTCTCACCCTTTTTATCACAGGGTTGGCACTAGAAGCTTTCTTGGGGCCCATGGTGGCTTATTTTGCAGTTACAAGCACTAAAAATACTGGAATAATACAATATGTACCGAATGTATGCGTGGATGCGACCGCACTGGCTTGTAAACACTGGTACACTAATTGAAGGTAGGGCAGCTAAGGCGCGCTTAGGCCAGACGGGACATGTAGACGAGTTTAGGACGGATCATGTTGGTCGAATTTTTCATTGTTGGTCGGGCCAAAATTTTTACACTCAAACGCTTCGTTAGTCGAATTTATCATTAGACAATGCCTTCGTTGGTCGGGGGTCCACTGTATTATGGAATCTTCACCTAGTGTAACCCTTCCTCTTCCCAGGTCCCATTCTGATCCCACACCCTTTTCTGACCCAGCTTCATTATCGGACCATTCTCTCGACTCTCCTCATACCCCTGTACCTTCTGCTGGTGACGCTTCGTCACCCACTTCAGGTGCTGCGTCATCACCCATTTTAGTTCATGCTGTTGCTTCTAGCATGACTTTCACAATGCGTCTGGCTTCCCCGAATACTGTGCGATGGTTCTCGGATTGTCCACCTCCCTCAGGTCAGACCGCCCGTGGTTCTACTCCTAAGCATCCACGACAGCCTGCTGACAACAGTTCGTCAATGATCCCTCAAAAGCGACCTACACGACACTCACCACCTTCGAATACCGGACTAACGAGTACGCAGCAGACGAAATTCTTTTCTTTGCAAACCACATCTCAAACTGATTATCTTTCTGACCACATAATTGGTAAAGCTGTTTTACGGCATGTTGGCCAAAATATATCTTTCCACGCTCTTCGAAGCGGTGTGCATGTCGTAACATTGCAGAATTCAGACTATGCTCATGTCCTCTCCTGCATCACTTCTATAGATAACATACCAATCACTGTTCATAAACATGCTACTCTTAACCCTTTCAGGGTCTGTGCCATAGTTGTATGGCTCTGAGTTGATGGTCCAAACCGTAGATCTACGCCATGAGCTCAGCTCACTCTGATAAGCTGTGAGCGGTGAATTTGGGCCTAGATATGAGAGAATACATCTATGTGGTATATGTGCACCACATAAAACAAATCCTGCAGCACACAGTGCGTAATGAGAGAAAAAACTGAGACCGTAATTTTCGATTAAAAGAGCGACTTTGCAGTGTTTTTTGTATGTTTTTTATAGTTGTATTTGCGATTTCTTGGTCTCATTTGATAGAATGGAAGATATATTGCAGAAATATAGATGATTTTGATTGGTTTTAGTATTGGAAATGACTTGAAACTGAGCTCAAAGTAGCGGAAATGTTAAATTTTTGCCGATGTTCAAGCCTAGAGAACAAATGGATTTGTCAGTTAAAAATACAATAGGAGAGTTATTAAATGGAGAGTTAGAGGTATTGGGAAGATGGAGGGAATATTTTGAGGAATTGTTAAATGTTGATGAAGATAGGGAAGCTGTGATTTCATGTATATGGCAAGGAGGAATAACATCTTGTAGGAGTGAGGAAGAGCCAGTTGTGAGCGTGGGGGAAGTTCGTGAGGCAGTGGATAAAATGAAAGGGGGTAAGGTAGCCGGGATTGATGGGATGAAGATAGAAATGTTAAAAGCAGGTTGGGATATAGTTTTGGAGTGGTTGGTGCTATTATTTAATAAATGTATGGAAGAGGGTAAAGTACCTAGGGATTGGCAGAGAGCATGCATAGTTCCTTTGTATAAAGGTAAAGGGGACAAAAGAGAGTGCAAAAATTATAGGGGGATAAGTCTGTTGAGTATACCTGGTAAAGTGTATGGTAGAGTTATTATTGAAAGATTTAAGAGTAAGATGGAGAATAGGATAGCAGATGAACAAGGAGGCTTTAGGAAAGGTAGGGGGTGTGTGGACCAGGTGTTTACAGTGAAACATACAAGTGAACAGTATTTAGATAAGGCTAAAGAGGTTTTTGTGGCATTTATGGATTTGGAAAAGGCGTATGACAGGGTGGATAGGGGGGCAATGTGGCAGATGTTGCAGGTGTATGGTGTAGGAGGTAGGTTACTGAAAGCAGTGAAGAGTTTTTACGAGGATAGTGAGGCTCAAGTTAGAGTATGTAGGAAAGAGAGAGATTATTTCCCAGTAAAAGTAGGCCTTAGACAAAGATGTGTGATGTCACCGTGGTTGTTTAATATATTTATAGATGGGGTTGTAAGAGAAGTAAATGCGAGGGTCTTGGCAAGAGGCATGGAGTTAAAAGATAAAGAATCACACATAAAGTGGGAGGTGTCACAGTTGCTCTTTGCTGATGACACTGTGCTCTTGAGAGATTCTGAAGAGAAGTTGCAGAGGTTGATGGATGAATTTGGTAGGGTATGTAAAAGAGGAAAATTAAGTGAATACAGTATAGGAAAGAGTAAGGTTATGAGGATAAAAAGATTAGGTGATGAAAGATTGGATATCAGATTGGAGAGAGAGTATGGAGGAGGTGAATGTATTCAGATATTTGGGAGTGGATGTGTCAGTGGATGGGTCTATGAAAGATGAGGTGAATCATAGAATTGATGAGGGGAAAAGGGTGAGAGGTGCACTTAGGAGTCTGTGGAGACAAAGAACTTTGTCCTTGGAGGCAAAGAGGGAAATGTATGAGCGTATAGTTTTACCAACGCTCTTATATGGGTGTGAAGCATGGGTGATGAATGTTGTAGCGAGGAGAAGGCTGGAGGCAGTGGAGATGTCATGTCTGAGGGCAATGTGTGGTGTGAATATAATGCAGAGAATTCGTAGTTTGGAAGTTAGGAGGAGGTGCGGGATAGCCAAAACTGTTGTCCAGAGGGCTGAGGAAGGGTTGTTGAGGTGGTTTGGACATGTAGAGAGAATGGAGCGAAACAGAGTGACTTCAAGAGTGTATCAGTCTGTAGTGGAAGGAAGGCGGGGTAGGGATCGGCCTAGGAAACGTTGGAGGGAGGGGGTAAAGGAAGTTTTGTGTGCGAGGGGCTTGGACTTCCAGCGGGCATGCGTGAGCGTGTTTGATAGGAGTGAATGGAGACAAATGGTTTTTAATACTTGATGTGCTGTTGGAGTGTGAGCAAAGTAACATTTATGAAGGGATTCAGGGAAACCGGCAGGCTGGACTTGAGTCCTGGAGATGGGAAGTACAGTGCCTGCACTCTGAAGGAGGGGTGTTAATGTTGCAGTTTAAAAACTGTAGTGTAAAGCACCCTTCTGGCAAGACAGTGATGGAGTGAATGATGGTGAAAGTTTTCTTTTTCGGGCCACCCTGCCTTGGTAGGAATCGGCAGTGTGCTAATAAAAATAAAATAAAAAAATTCAAGATGTGAATAAAAAATCAAAATGGAATTCATTTGTAAAGCCTGAAAACGTAACTAATGAACAGAGTAAATGTTAGTTTAGTGCCAGGAATGCTTGCATTGTTTATTCTGGACCTTATTTTGAAATTGGAATATTTTGAACTTTGTGTTAAATTGGTCAAATTACCAATTTCCAATCACTATTTTGTAGTTGGAAAAGTTGACTTGGCGATTTCTTGTTCTCAATCGATAGAATAGAAGTAATACTAGTGAAATAGCTAAGAATTTGGTCGACTGGCGTAATATAATTGGCCTAAACTGGGAGTCAGTCGGCAAAATCGCCGATGCATAAATATTACTGACACATAAAAAGTTGCGAGAGCATAATTTCATCAATTTTTCCATCAAATTTCTTACTTTTTTGTTTCATTACCTTCAGAAAAAGATTCTCTACCATTTAATAAGAAAAATAACAAAAAATTTTTTTTTGAAAATTCTTGGACCCTGGTGCACACTTCGAAATTTGGCCTCTGGACCCTGGAAGGGTTAATTCTTGCTGTGGTATTATGGTCTTGCCGCGTACCATTGTATAGAGTGATTTTTTTGTATTGCGGCAAGGATATTTTACAACAATTAGCCCTTCAGAACCTCCCTATCCTCAAGTTAGATATGTACATCCTGCCTGCTCGTGGGCGGAGGCGCTTTCCTAGTAATATTGCTCATTTAACCTTCAACTGCTGTGAGATTCCGTCCTCTGTGTTCAGGACCATTGACTAGATGTCCGTCAAGTTGTTCCCATGCCCCAACAGTGTTGTAATTGCTGGCGTTTTGGACACCCCACTAAACATTGCAGATCTGTGGTGGAATAAGAAAAAAAGGCACAATACCATGACTGGAACCATACACAAATAACCTGCACATAGAATAGAGGAGCTTGTGACGACATTTCGGTCCGACTTGGACCATCTACAAAGTCACCCTGAGACTTTGTAAATGGTCCAAGTCAGACCGAAACATCGTCGTAAGCTCCTCTCTTCTATGTGTGGGTTATTTGTGTTGCGGTGGAATACTCGGTCTGCGGAGCAGCAGTTCATTCCAATTCGTCATGTAGTCTTTCCCCTTCGTGTCTTAATTGCTGGGAACCTCATCCTTCCTTTTCACATCGTTGCCAGGTTTATTGTAATGAACGAGAGATCCGTTATCTTAAGGTGAGTGACGGCCTCACTTGCACTATGGCTGTCTCTCACCTCTGCCTTCAAGGTAAACTCCCTTGTGTTCCGTATGCTTGGGTAGCCCATAGACCTCCTACCTTGACAGTCCTCCCGCTTCTCAGTCCCTCTGCATCTGTGTCTTCCAGGGTCGCCCCAGTTTCTAATTCTTTTGAAATTTTATCCTCTGACACTCCTACCTCTACGCCACTTCCTACTTCTACTTCATCTCACTCGCTTGCTTCTCAATCTGCGAAACCTCACAGACCTACACTTTCTTCATGTTCATCACCTGCACAAAATATATCTCCTGCTTCAGAGCCTCGTTCTCACCCTCTTTCCAGCTCTCACACGAAGGTAGAGGTTCGCCCTCCACCTCGTGTAGTCCCCTCTTCTCCTGTTCTTCCCTGTCTTCCTCCATAGTTACCCTCCAACCTCCTCCCTCTCCTGTTACACTGCAGGCCTCTTCTACCCCAGTTGATGCATCTCTCCAGGTTCATACTCCCTGCTCCCCTCAGACCTCTTTGGTTGCCTCTGTAGTTCTTCCAACCTTTCCTTACAATGCCTCTCCTGTCTCTGTTGATATGACATCATGGGCTTCCTTAACGACCGAGACGTTAAACGCTATTTCCAGCTATACTGCGAAGATGACACCTCCGATAGACACCGGGATTCCCCCTACCCCTTTGATTTCATGACCCTCACAACAGTCTATTCCTCCGCAATATTCACATTCTTCCTTGCTTACACACTTACCGTTACCCCCACATGTTGACTTTACAGATCCTAATAGCCCATAGGTTTTATCGTTTCCTATTGTTGTCAATTTTATTTCTGTACATACAGTAATGTTTTTTTTTACAGTGGAATATTCGTGACCTTAGGGGCAATCGAGGAAAACTCCAAGTGTTGCTCTCCCAGTTGTCCCCAGTATGTGTTGGGTTGCAAGAGCCCAAAATTCGTTCTGCTGTCATTCACACCGTTTTGAGCTATGTGCTATTATATTCTTCATATTCTTTACCTGACGAATCTTTTAATGAAAGCGTGCTTCTTGTGCATGTTGATATACCACATCAACAAGTTTTTATTCGTTCCCCGCTGCATTATACTGCAGCTCAGATTTACTTAAACAGATGGTTTACAGTTTGCTCTCTCTATCTTTCTCCCTCCTGTGCATTCTGTATCTCTGTATTGCATTTTTAATTTCTTCTCTGCCGCTGCCCATCTTGCTGTTGGGTGACTTAACACTCACCATCACCTGTGGGGAAGGTCCCACTGCGACTCTCGTGGTGACCAGTTGGAGACTCTTATCGCTTCTCTCCCTCTTCATGTTTAAAATACAAGTGCTCCTACCCATTTTGACTCTTATGCTCAGTCTCTCTCCTGCATTGATCTTTCTGTCTGTTCCTCGCCTATTGCACTTGATTTCATGTGGTCTGTTCTTCCAGATTTACATGATAGTGGTCACTTTCCTATCCTTCTTTCTTCTGCTACATTTGCCCGTTGGTTTTGTAGCCCTCGTTGGGAATTTGCTCGAGCAGATTGGGAATTATACTCCCCTCTTACCACCTGTTGTGAGGACCCCCTTTCATCATCTGTTGAAGAACTGGCGCACCACTTTTCAACCTTAGTTCTGACTGCAGCAACTCATTCTATCCCCCAAACCTCAGGTAGGCATTCTCAGACATGCGTACATTGGTGGTCTCCTACATGCACCTGCACAGTGCGCTTAAAATATGCTGCATGGGGCCGTTATTGATATAACCGTACCGTGGAGTGTCTGTTGGATTTTAAGCAGGCAAGGGCAGTTGCTCGCCACGTCATACATGATGCTAAATGTGCTCATTGGCGAGACTGCATGTCTACCATTACCTCATCTTCCCCTGTGTGTGTGATTTGGGAAAAGGTGTGGTAAGTACGTTCTGAACCCAGCTCCCATTATGTGGGTTGGTGGAGTTGATATCGCAGAACCTTAACAAGTTGCCACAGAAACTGGGAACTATCTTGCCCGTATCTCCCGAGGGCTTCACCTCTGTCCTTCATTTCTTGCGTCTAAACCTATCATAGGGCAATTGCCCTTAGATTTCTCCTCCAATGGATTGGAACCATATAACGTACCTTTTACTCTTCTAGAATTAGAGTCCATGCTTTCCATATGCCGGCTGTCGGCACCGGGACCTGATGATACCCACATCAGTATGCTACACCATCTCCATTCTGTGGCCCTTCCTGTTCTTTTATGTCTTTTCAATCTAATTTAGGAGTGAGGGGTTCTCCCACAACACTGGAAATCAGCTACTGTACCACCGTTTTGCAAATCTGGAGCCTCAGGGCTTAACACCTCTCACTATCGTCCCATTGCCCTGACCAGTGTGGTCTGCAAGGTGATGGAACGATTGGTGAATAGACATCTGTTGTGGTTCTTAGAGACACAATAACCTTTCCCCCTCACCAATATGGCTTTTGCAAGGGCTGCTCTACTTTAGACCCCTTGCTCCATTTCAGTACACACATTTGAAGTGCCTTTGTTAACAACCACTCTATCCTAACAGTCTTTTTCGATCTAGAGAAGGCACATGACACCATTTGGAGGTATAACATTCTAGCCCAAGCCCACTCCTTAGGCCTCCGTGGTAATCTACCTAACTTCATCGCTGCCTTCTTGTCTGATAGATATTTTCAGGTGTGTATTGGCACCTCGCTTTCCTCGGACTTTGTACAATCCGAAGGAGTTCTACAAGGTTGTGTCCTCAGTACTACTCTTTTTCTCTTAGCTATAAATGACCTACCTTCCATTCTTCCTTCGCATATTTGGTCATCACTTTATGTTGATGATTTTGCTATAGCTTACTTGGGTGCTGACTGTCGACAAGGAGTGGCCTTCCTTCAGGTAGTGATTGACCGAGTCTCCCATTGGACCACTTCTCATGGCTTTAAATTTTCCAGTACAAAAACCTGATTCATTACCTTCACTTGTACTTACACAGTTCACATATTCCAACATGTGATACAGTCAGGTTTCTGGGCCTGCTTTTTGACTGCCGGCTGACGTGAAAACCTCACATTGCTTCGTTAAAGACAACCTGCCATGGTCGGCTAAATCTCCTTAAGGTTCTTGCACATCGTTCATGGGGAGCAGATCGTTGCACTCTCCTCCGTTTGCATTCCACCCTAGTCTTGTCCAAGCTAGATTATGGTGACCAGATCTATTCTGCGGCTTCTCCTGCAACTCTGTCTAAGTTAGATCCAATTCATCACCAAGGTCTCTGCCTGTGCCTTGGTGCCTTTCGTTCGTTCCCTGTTGAGAACCTCTATACAGAGGCTAATTTTCCATCCTTGTCTGATCACCGTGATGCTCATTGCCTTCGCTATTATGTTTGATCCCACGACCTCTACAATCCTTCCGTATATAGGATAGTCACTGATGTTAGTAAATGTTCTTTATTTGTTCATCGGCCTTGTTTACTCCGTCCCTTTTCTCTCCTCCTACATTCGCTCTTGCCTTCTCTTCAGTTACCACCTCTCTATGTTCATGTAGCCTCTCACTTTTCCCTGCCCCCTTGGTAAGTTCCGGCTGTTCATGTCTGTTCTTACCCATTGCCATGCGCGAAGGCCCAACTACCTATGATGGCTTCCCGCTCTCTTTTTCTTGAACACTTCCACTCTCATTCTCATGCTATTGCAGTGTACACCGAGTCGCTGCAATGTTTCCTGACAGCGTCGTATGAGGGCATTTATTACCCTCGGGAAGCATTTTTACGGCTGAATTATATGCCATTCTTGTAGCACTTATGTGTATTGCATCTATGCATGTGTCAGGTTTGTGGTTGTTTTAGACTCCCTTAGTGCTTTACAGGCTATACAGAAATTTAATACACCTCACCCCCTAGTTCTTCGCATCCAACTTTGGTTTCGCCGTATCTCTAGCAAACACAGAGATACACCTACCATCCGACTTATGACCGAGTTTGGTTCTGAGAAACCGGTCGTAAGTTGAAATGGTCGTAAGTCGAACTTTACTACTGAATATCAAAATAACATTTTTGTAATGACTATTTTATTGTTTTATTTTGGTATTTCATGTTTTACTTTACTTTTTATGCTGTTAGTACTGTATTTTATACTGTAAGGTTTAGGATAAACACTGTGTACAACACAAATAGTTGTTTATTTCCCAGAAATTTGGCATAAAAAAACACGGTCGTAAGTCGAGTGGTCGTAAGTCGAGCAGGTCATAAGTCGGATGGTAGGTGTATTATTTTTTGCTGGGTCCCTGGTCATGTTGATGTACAGGGCAGTGAACAGGCAGACACTGCTGAGCAGTCAGCAGTACATGACCTCCCAGTTTCATATAGAGGAGTTCCATTTACGGACTATTTTGCTGTAATTGCTACCCATCTTCGCACCCGTTGGCAACAATGTTGGTCTGATCTGCTCCATAACAAACTTATTGTGTTAATCCGAGTATAGGTTTCTGGCTGTCTTCTTGTCACCAGTGTTGAGGTTGGGAGACTACTCTCCCCCATCTTCACATCGGCCACACTCGTCTTGCTCACAGGTATCTCATGGAGAGGCGTCCTGTTCTTCTCTGTGAGAATTGCCAAGTTCCAGTATCTGTTTGCCACATTCTGTTGGAGGGCCCACTCTATCAACGAGCACGCAGAATTTACCTTTCTTTACCTTCCCTTCTTTCTGACGGATCCTCCTTTAATGTGGTCTCTCATTGCCTTTTTGACAGCTACTGATTTATTACATAAACTTTGATGATGATGATGTCTCTGGCACTCTTCTCAGCCCTTTCCACCTTAATCTCTAGCTACCCACTACCCCTGCACTATCCACTGCCCCGCTACACTTCATAACCTAATAATTATCCCTTTCCCTCTTACTACCCATTACCCTGCATCCTTTCCTGCCCGGCTGCGCTGTATAATCCTTGTGGTTTAGCGCTTCTTTCTGATTATAATAAATTAATGGTAAAGCATATTTTAATAATAAATACTGTAATAAAACACTTCTTTCCTTTTTAATTGGTACAATAAACTTAAGGTGATGAATGAGAGGAAGATTGGAAGTTGTATGGGGCTACTGGGGGAGAGGGTCATCAGCCTCATACACTTCGTCATCAAATGCTTCGTCAGTCAGGGTTTCGTAAGCCTGGGTTTCTTCAACATCTGAAGAGGCTTTTGAGGTAGAAGGCACTGGTCTGAAGAATTTGTCTAAGGAAGTTTGCACCGTTTTTCTCTTCATGTCATATATAGGACGGTAGCATGAGATAGAGTTGTTAACACCAGTTGAAATCTTTGAGAATCTCTTGATACTGGGGTCCTGAAGCTCAAACATACTGAGACCTCTCTTTTTAAGAGAAAATGCCTCGGCCATCATTTTCCTCTCAAAATTTTTAGAAGGAACAGTTTCATCTTTTTCCTCTTGCTCTTCCTTACACTGCATCTCTTCCAGCTCCATCGAATTTTCATTTGTCAGCTCTGTTGACTTTGATGCTGCCTGGTGTGGGTTGTGGCAAAATGTTGTACTACACAGAAGGCGCGCGACTCAAAATTTGGATTTGTGGTAGTATTGCAAATGAAACTTTAGCACAGCAGTCTGTTTGTATGTGTGAATGTTCGTAACTCGAATGTTTGTAAGTAGGGTAGCGTCTGTATATGTATAACAAATATAACAGAAATTTCCAGTCTTACAAACATATTTGCATTAGTTTTCAGTTACAGTGGAACCTCTACTTGCGAGCGCATCCTCGTGCGAGTTTTTCCAAATACGAGCAGTCGACGGGTTGATTTTTTTGCTTACATACGCGAGCAAAATTTCCATATGCGAGCAGACCTCAAGGCAGGTTCCTTGACGCTGGTGAGGGGCTCTTGCTCTTGATCTCGGGAATTGTATCTCATTTGTTTGTTGGACTATCTTATTGAAACTTGGGCAATATATGATGGAAAAATGTTTCTTAATGTACACCAAAAATGAGAGAAATCTATGCATAAATAATGAAGTTCACTTCTCAGCAATTAGCCACCCCTTAGCAGTATTTTCGTATGGTTTTTATGGTTGTATTCTCGGTTTTTTGGTCTCATTTGATAGAATGGAAAATATATTACAAAAATAGATATGATTTTGATTGCTTTCACGATGAAAAGTACATACAGTACCTTGAAATTGAGCTCAACGTAGGAAAAATGTTCGATTGTTTTGGCTATGTTCAAGAGTGAACAAATGTCCGTTCCAACTGTCTATTCCAATATGCAGTCATGAATGGGTTAAGTAAGTTTATTCAAATACAGTTACATAGATTGCCATACATAGCAGCGTATGTGCAGAGAACCTAGGATAACCCAAAAAAGACAAAGTGACTTATTTCCATTGATATTATTTATACAATTATTACAATAAGGCATAACAGTCAGTCTTATATTTTTTGTGTGAATAAAAATTACAAATTATTTATATTGTAATAATAATAATAATTTTTTTTTTTTTTTTAACAAGTCGGCCGTCTCCCACCGAGGCAGACATATTTTATTCATTCTAGAGTATATGTTGGACTATCTTATTGAAACTTAGGCAATGTATGGTGGAAAGATGCTTCTTAACCCTTTCAGGGTCCGTCCCATAGATTTACGGCTTCACGTTCAGGGTCCAAACCGTAGATCTACGTCAAAATTCTAGCGGTGTCAAATTTAGCACGAAAATGCTCATAGGCCTACATGTGAGAGAACGGGTCTGCGTGGTGGGTGTGCGCCGTAAACAAAAATTCTAGGCGCCTGCATAGCATTGTGGGAACGCCGGCTCAGTTACCTTTGTTCACCATGCCTTGTCGCAAGGCAGCTCTCACTCCAAGGAAAATTGGGACTCTCCTCTTCCTATCTGATAGTTCTGACACTGATGGAAGTGGAAATGATGACGAATTCTTTGGCTTTGATCAGTTAGTGGCTGAAAGGAATGACCAGGATGTCGATAATAGTGCAGAAAACCCTGACGATCCTCAACCTTCTACCTCTGGTGTTGGCACTCCTCAAACACGGTCGGTTGTACCTCAACACAAGAGAAAACTATTATTTTTGCGTGGCCAGGCCTCTGACTTCAGTAATGATGATGATAGTGACGTGGATTGTGATTTTATTGCTCTTGACGATCATTCGAGGAGTGATAGTGAGGAAACATATTCACCAATAAAGCGTCGGTATGTACGCCGCCGCATGCGCTCGGGTAGTGTACCCTATGCAGTACCCAGGGGACGGAGTACATCCTGGAGAACATCCCGTGGCCCTACACCAGGAATAGACAGTGAAAGTGAGGATGATGTGGCTACACTTGGCATGAATAGACCACAGGCATCAGTAGATGGTGGTAGTGGTGATGGTAGTGCCATGGCCATGCTTGACTCACCAACCAAGGCTGGGACCCACACTGCTGACTCCTCAGTTCAAGGACAAAGCGGAGCGTCAGCTACCAGCCCACCACAACCACAGCTACCTGCACAACCAGCCTATGATGTCCAGTATCCACCAGCAAACCGTATCTGGGATTGGCAGCAAAATCCCAATTTTGTTCCCAAGCCCCACCACTTTGATGACTCTCAAAGTGGAATTCTACCTACTTGTCCCCTTGGAACCACGGCCAATGAACTGGATTTTTTTTAAATATTCTTGACCAGCCCTTGATGGAAACTATTGCCAGGGAAAGTAACAAGTATTTTGAGTACACCATGGCAAATACGATCATATCACCACAGTCAACACTACACCGGTAGAAAGAGACGATTGTTGCAGAATTGTATTTGCTTTTTGCAACAATAATGCTTATGCCTCACGTCTATAAGCATAATATAAAAGCATACTGGTCCACAGATCGGTTAATTTCTACCCCAGTCTTCAGTGAAATCATCCCAGTGAACAGGTTTATCTTATTGTTACGTATGTTGCACTTCTCTGACAAAACCAGGCCTGACAAAAGTGACAGGTTATACAAGATTAGAAATGTTTTTATGTATCTCAAACAAAAGTTCAACATGTACTTTTATCCATTCAAGAATCTTGTAATTGACGAGTCTTTGATTTTGTTCTAAGGTAGGCTGTCATTCAAGCAGTGTATACCGAGCAAGAGGAAACGCTTTGGTATAAAACTGTTTGTACTCTGTGACTGTGACAGTGGCCTGGTATTGGATATTGTTTTGTACACTGGATGTAAAACATTGAAAGATACCAAGATGTTATTGGGTATCTCAGGTGACATAGTGAGAAGCATGATGGCACCTTATCTTGGTAATGGGCATACATTATATACCGATAACTGGTACACAGGCCCTTTACTCATTGATTTCTTGTGAGTGAACAAGACAGATGTGTGTGGCACAGTGCGTTCTAATCGTAAACATATGCCCAGGTTCAACGCAGGTGCTCGTGGTGATGACGTGAAGGCGTTTACTGCCAATGACATCATGGCATTACGGTGACATGACAAACGAGATGTCACATTGTTGACAACCATTCACCATAACGAAATGCAAGACAGTGGTAAAGTTGATTGAGTGACTAATGAACGTATTCGAAAGCCAGTGACAGTGATTGATTATACACAAAACATGCGCCTTGTTGACAATTTTGACATGCAGATTAGCTTTGTTGATTGTGTTTGTAAGAGTTACAAGTGGTACATGAAACTTTTCTTCCATCTCTTGGACGTTTCAATGCTCAATGCATATAATATGTACCAAATGAAGACTGGCAACAGACCACCGTATGGTGAATTTTGTTTGTCTGTTGTCAGACAACTCATAATGAAGTACCAGGTAACAACACCTGCTATACAACAAGGTCTTTGAATTCCTGAGAATATACCCAAGCGTTTTGGGAGGGAAGGTGATCATTTCATAATACAGCTTCCTTCAACTAAGAAGAAATTTGCTCAGAAGAGATGCATTGTCTGTGCACAAACAAAACAATGGCAACAAAGGCGCAAAGACACTCGGTTTATGTGCAAGGAATGTAAGGTGCCTCTGTGCATGGTGCCTTGTTTTTGTATGTTTTTTATGGTTATATTCTTGTTTTTTTGGTCTCATTTGATGGAAGATATAGTACAGAAATAGATATGATTTTGATTGTCCAATGTCCAACTGGCCAGTGTAGTAATGGGTTGACATTTATACAATTATTACAATAACGCAGTGGTCTGCATAACAGTAAATCTTCTATGATAAGAATACGTACGTATTGACTAAAAATAATAATAATTATAATAATAATAATAATATAATTAATAATTATAATAATGTGTATGTACGTACTATGTATAATTTAGTTTGAGCATGCCACCACAAGATGGTGGTGCATATCAAAACAAAGAGCAGCAGTCCACATGTGCTTATGGAGCTTACCACACGGGTGAAGGAATACTCCTGTTTTTCTTACGTTTCGTGCAGTTATTTCACGAAATTTCTTGTTTCTAACCATGGGTCCTAAGAAAGCAAGTCCACAGCAGAGTGCCGAAAAGAAAAAGAGGATGATTACCATGGATTTAAAGCAGGAAATCATTGATGAACATGGACAAGGTGCCAGGGTTAAGGATTTAGCCAGACAGTACCAGCATACCACTTCTACAATATGTACAATACTAAGCAGAAGGAGTCTATAAAGGCTATAGTGCCAGCAGAGGGCATTAAAATAATGTCTAAACACTGGACCTCTGTCAATGAAAAGACGGAGACACTGCTGTTGATGTGGTTGAGGGAGAAGGAGCTCGCCGGAGATACCGTGACTGAGGGTATCATCTGCGAGAAGGCACGAGGCATTTACGAGGCATCACAAATGTCGTTTAAAGCCAGTTGGGGATGGTTCGAAAAGTTTAAAAGGAGGACCAACATTCACTCTGTCATCAGGCATGGTGAGGGAGCGAGTTCTGATGTGAAGGCAGCTGAGAGTTTTATCAAAACTTTTGCAGAAGTGATAACAGCTGAAGAATACACCCCTCAGCAAGTCTTCAACTGTGATGAGACAGGGCTCTTCTGGAAGAAGATGCCAAGGAGGACTTACCTAACTGCAGAAGAGAAGAAGATGCCAGGCGACAAACCCACGAAGGACAGGTTAACCCTTGCACTGTGCACAAATGCAAGTGGCGACTGCAAGATCAAGCCGCTGCTGGCATATCATTCAGAAAACCCCCGAGCCTTTAAGTCGCATAAGATTCTCAAAGAAAAGCTGGACGTTATGTGGAGGGCAAACCCGAAGGCGTGGGTCACCAGGCAGTTCTTTGTGGAGTGGGTAAACCTGGTCTTTGGTCCTACCGTTAAGAAATATCTCCAGGAAAATAACCTACCCCTGCAAGCCCTTCTCGTCCTGGACAGTGCACCTGCTCACCCACCGAACATCGCAGATAACATAATCGAAGAGTTCAAGTTTATAAAGGTTCTCTACCTTCCACCCAACACCACCCCTATCCTGCAGCCTATGGACCAGCAGGTGATTTCCAGTTTCAAGAAGCTCTTCACCTGTTCCGCTGCTGCTTTGATGTGACAGAGAACACAGATTTGACCCTTTGAGAGTTCTGGAAGGACCACTATAACATTGTGATATGCCTCAGAATTATAAATATGGCCTGGCAGGGTGTTACAAGGGGGACCTTGACCTCTGCTTGGAAGAAGCTGTGGCCTGAGGTTGTGTCCGAAAGGGACTTCGAAGGATTTGAACTCAAAGAGCCAGTGGTGGAGGAGATTGTGTCCCTTGGAAAGGTCATGGAACTGGAGGTGGATGAAGAAGATGTGAACGATCTTATCAAGGAGCACTCCGAGGAGCTGACGATGGAGTTAGATGAGCTACATAAGCAGCAGCATCAGGAGGTTTTGCAGAACATTCGTACCGTGGAGGAGGAAGATATGGAGGAGTATACCTCTGATACCTCTACAAGTGAGATAAAGGAAATGTTGGGAATCTGGGAGAGATTATCAGGCTTTATTGAAAGGAAATGCCCAGAGAAAGTTTCAAGTGGTCGTGCACTGGACCTATTTAATGACGCTTGCATGAGTCATTTCCAAAATATTCTGAAAGGGAGGAAGAAACAAACTTCCTTGGACAGTTTTTTCTTGATATGCTCTGCAGATGAAAGTGTGACAAGCGTGGAGAAAAAACAAAAATCAGTGAATAGTGAAGTACGTATCATTAAAATAAAAATTGTAGCAGTTAAGTGACAAAGTGTATCATTAAAAGTGTAGAAATTAAGTGTACACAGGATTAAGAGTTTATCACCCAGAGAAAGTTTCAAATGGTCGTGCATAAAATACTTATTACAAAGAAGACCACTAGTATGCCTAGTGCATTGGACCTATTGAATGACAGCATACACCGATGTGCCCAGCATCTCTTCTCCATCTCCAAGGTAAATGCTGTATTACTACATAATTTCTTTACATATTATTATTATTAATATTATTATTATTTCATTATTATTATTTTTTATTATTATTTTATTATTATTGTTTTTCTTATGAAACTATGTACGTAGTAATCTAAAGGAGTTTGTCTCGCACACTCCATTTTCTGTTATAATACAAGCATGGGAAGGTATGTCAGGAGGAGGAATGGCCACCGTGGTGGCCCTATAATACACAACAACAACAACAATGGCTACTGTGCCTCCGCCTCCACTAACACTACTCACATACGTAATATTTCATTCATTCTAGTGTATATATCATGTTTTTATGTTATTAATATTGTTTATTATGTCATATTAGATGAACTGTGATAGATAAATAAGCCGTATAGATGATATTAGT
Source organism: Cherax quadricarinatus (assembly GCF_038502225.1). Lineage (NCBI taxonomy): Eukaryota > Metazoa > Arthropoda > Malacostraca > Decapoda > Parastacidae > Cherax > Cherax quadricarinatus. Next base: position 64,601 of record NW_027195938.1, on the reverse strand, counting down.
GAAATATTGAAGTATCCTGAGAGCCGGGAACGGATTAATTGCATTTCAGTTAATTTAAATGAGGAAAATTGATTCTGCAAACGAGCAAATCCACTTGCCAGCAAGGTCATGGAATGGATTAAACTCGCAAGTAGAGGTTCCACTGTATTTTCACTTGTGTTGACTCTCCCACACCTATGTCCAGCAGTAGTCCACCATCAAACTGATTGTCAGGTTTTCTTGGGATCTCTTTCCCATGATTGCCTATGTTAGGTAAAAGGACATTGGTGCAAGTAGTGTGACATTTTGTTGTGGCAACTTTTCACTGTCCAGGAGCTTTGTCAAGCCATTACAGTTTGACAAAAGCTTCTGGAAAGTGAAACATTGCTACAATGAAATGTCACATTAGATGTACATTTGTTCTTTAACCTAACATAGTCTATAATTCTATCAATATTATTACGTGATAGCTATGTCTTGGCAAAATCGTTCACCGTGGGTTTCTATTTCATAAAATCTGTACGAGTTAGAGCAAAATTAAGTTCATATTTGAAATCAGCATTCAAAAATTAGTTAATTCACTTGTTTTTGAACATGGATTAAAATCACTGTTGACAAGTGTAATTAGAGAGAGGAAAATTTTGAGAGGAAGTATGGTTAATGAAAACAAATGAGTTATGTATGAATAATGTACACTGAGGGACATCATAGCTGTATTATGAGAGTTACCTCACATGAGAGGTAGAATGAATCAGTAAAAGATACCCGGGAGTGAGAGAGAGAGATGTACCTCACGTGAGAAATAGAGAGTCAGTAAAAGCTGGTAAAGTTAAAGGTTTTTTTGAAGTGTGCGATCATGTATGGTTACGGTATTCAAAGTAAGTTTACCCCCAGACACTTTATAAACTTAAAAACATGCAGAGTTAACTTGTTAGTGAACATTGATCTTTGTTGGAAAGTCTAACACTTTCATTAAACATAATATGAAAAATAGTTTTGTTAGTTTCTCCTGATGCTTGTGCCATGTGTTGCATCTTCCTTGACATTTTGTTGATGGAGGGATAAATATTATAATAGAGTTGGACCCCAACTTATGAACATAATACAGTCCCAGTGGTTTCAATTTCCACACAAATTATATTTGAAACCTGGAACTTTTATCCTCTATTAAATAATAAAAAGAATAAGGTGGATGTGTGCTATTTATGTTCATAACTGCAGCTTGAGAGTTCTAAAGAAGTTATTTTCTCCATTTTATGTCTTTTATATTTTGTTTGTAGGTCATAAGCTGGGGCTCTACTGTATATATCCTTCACACCTGGGGGATTTTGTGTTAAAGAATGTTTTCATTAATTTAATATCCCAAGTGTGGACATAAAAGTGGAACTTTACCTACTCACTTATTTTACAGTACAGTGTTTTTTAATTTATTTTTTAGACAATGTTAGAATACTTCTATTTAATTTCCTGTGTTATATCTGTTACAATGTTTATATTGCTCTGTCTGCATGTCTTGTTGATGTAAAGTATGCTTTAAGGAAATTTTCATGTATAATGGATTTTATTATAAGCAGTAATAGTATAGTAAACATTTAGTATCATGTCTAACCCTGTTTTGATTAATGAAGGCCCTCTTTCTTGCAGGGCAGCCAGCAGGTGGGGGATGTGGGGATGCTGGGTCCCGAGGAAACTCCCTTCATCCTCCATTACTAGCATCTCTGATGCGTCATCAGTCATCTGGGGAAAGTGCCACAGATACATCTACCACTATCAATCCTCAGTCATCCACAGATAGTGATAAACATCCATCCAGCCTTGACCCACAGTCATCTTATGACAGTGTCAGTGACTATCCAACATCTGATGCTGATGATGTGCCATGTAATGTCTATAACTTTTATCCCAGAGGATGGGCAGTTTCAGGAAATCAGATAATATCAGGACAACCACTATCAGTAAGGGGAGTCCTGACCCAACTGGAAGTAAAACATCAAAGAAAACCTTGCTCAATTGTTACCAACCCACTGGAGGATTTGTGGCATGAATCTGAGGATACTCAGAGAGCTCTACGTGATAGCTGTGCAGACGAACAAAGTATTCTTTGTTTAAATGGATCTTCTCAGGGTCTTGAAGGAAGAAGCACCTTGCCAAGAGTCAAGAAAGTTGGAAAGGGCTGTGTTTACCCTTATAGATGTATTCAAGGCAGTGTACTTTGTAGAAGACTAGAACAAGCAGAACCTGGAAGAAGAGAGAGAGAGATTGTAAAAGAAGCAGCTGAATATTATCAAAGAGCATTGAACAGTGCTCATGAACGAAAAGAATGGGCTAAGAAGAGTATTAGTTCAGCTAGTGATGAAGATACGCCTCTGAATGAATATTCTTTCTCGGGGATCCAAGATGAGGCAGTTGTAATTCACGAGCCTAAAAAATACCCAGTCAGAATCAAAAGTGAAGCAGACTTGAGTAGAGCCACTAGTATCATCAAAGATAATCTTGCTAATATTGTTCAAAGATACCTTGTTAAATCAGGAAACTCTTCAGAGTGTCAGTACTTCTATCCCAAGATTCCTTCAGAAAATCCAAATCTCAAGTTATTATCTGCTACTGGTGAATCTCAGGACTTGGTAAATCAGTTAAATGGGTTAAAAGGGATTGATAGATGCTCTGCCCCAGCTCAAGCAGTAGATGATGTCCACCATGTTGATATAACTGTTGATCTCTTAAGAAACTCCGACCAGTATGACCCCATAATTGTTATGGAAAATATACGACAGGTTGATCATAATTATGTAAGAACAAATGGTAGAACTGAAGAAAGGTTAGTTGAAGATAATCAAAATGTTGATAACACTCAGCCCTCTGATGAAAGTGATGTGGATCAACTTCAAATTTTACCTACATTAACTAATCAGTGCTCTACTAGAAGAACTGAACAGAATCCTGAAATATGGATAAGCAGTGAAAGAACAGCTAAAAATATATGTGCGGCAAAGTGTAAACAGCCAGTTAGGTCAACAGGGAGTCGTGAGAAGAAGTTGGTAAAGAGTGAAGAGATTGTTCCTCCGACCATGAAGCGAGAAAGTCGTATAGATATTCCTATTAACATTGAGGATGAACTAAAAAATGTAACACTCTTTGATCAGGAGGTTGCTAAAGTTAAGGCCTCTGTAATAGGACAAAGTCTTCAGAATATTACTCTAAGCATTACTGAAATGCCTGTTGAAGCTTCTGCTACTGGGAAGATTCACATTACAAATATAGCTAAAGGAAAGTCAGAAGATACACTAGGTTCACCTTCTACTGAAGATTCCTCTTGTGATAAAATACAGGACAAAACTGATGGTCAGTTCAAACTAAACATTGTTAAAGTTCCTGTTAAATGGGATGGAAAAGTTATAGATGGGGCAGAAACTGTGCAGAGGATTCAGAATGACATGGTTGTTCATGCAGCAGATACACCACTGAGTGAACAACATTCTAATGAGCCAATTGCAGGGCACCTAGAACATTCTAATGTACTAGATGCACAAAAGAATGGTGTTAGCAAAATTGTCACCACTGAAAAGATATTTTCAGACAGGCATGAAGATGGGGGTGTCATAGATGAAGGTCTGTATTTTGATACAGCTCCTGTGATGAAGGAAGTACAAATCAATAAATCAGCAGAGAGGAGTATACACAGAGAGCCAGCAGGGAAGACCACACTGATTCATGAAATATCTTTACTGAGTACACATAGTGATGAATCAGCAGGGAAGAGTATACACACTGATGAACAAGCAAGAAAAAGTATACATGATGAACCAGCAGGGGAGAATATACATATTGATGGGCTAAGAGGCAAGAGTATACACGTTGACAAGCGAGTAGGGGATAGTATGCATATTGATGAAATAGCAGAGGTGAGTATAAATATTGTTGAACCAGGAGGGAAGACAAAACATGTTGATAAACCAGCAAGGGATAGTATACACACTGATAAACCAGCAGGGGAGATTATACACATAGATAAACCAGCAGAGGAGACTATAGATAAACCAGCAGAGGAGACTATACCCATTGATAAACCAGCAGGGGAAATCCTCAATGATGTAGATATAACATTTGATCATGTTGATACTCTTAATAATTCTGCCATTCTCCAAGGAAATGAAATTAATTCATCAACAGTGGCTGAACTTGCTTCCTCCGAAATATATAGAGAGTCTTCCAAGGTCTCTAATGAGAAATTTGCTGATATTCCCATTATTTTTGGCATGATGCTTAGCACTGATCACCCACAGGAGAGTGAAAAATGTGACACATCACTTCATTATGATAACCTAGGGACTAGTGATGTAGTCATTCTTGAAAGTACTGAGGTGGATGAGGAATCATCTGACACAAATGATGATACAATGAGATTAACACAAAGACCCAAGTGCTTGAAGGATATTCACAAACTTAACACCAAGTCAAGTACAGCCAGTGAGAGCTCATTCGAATCTTTGCCTTACAGGATGCTTACCTCTCAGCCAGAAAGTCTTACAGATGACATAGCTATAGAACTTACTCGAGCTCCCCCAGACTCTGAGAAATTGAAAGCTGCTAGACTGGAATTAATCAGACAGGAGCGCATCAATGCCATCTCACTTCATAGTATGTCCCTCATGGAGTCAAGGGATGATTTTAGATGCAAATCTGTCTCGCCAGAGGAAGAGTTCGAAGGTGACAGCTCAGATATTTTTGGAGAGAGATCAAAATCAGATGGTGTATTAATAGATCCAGTGTTAGGAACAACCCATATGTATAACGAAGAAAGACAGCTTGACACACACAGCAACTCTATGTTTGATTCTGGTGTGGAGATAATGGTGCAAGAGCAAACAAACATTGTTGCATCATCGCTTGTCAAGTCATTTCCCAGCCCTGTTGAGTCGGTTCCTGAATCGGGTTTCTCGAGTCTTAAAGAGCCTTTGGCTCTTGAAGGCACAGTTGATGAGGGTGGGTTTGATGTTCATACTGGAGTTTCTCTTAGCAAATCAAAAGATAGTCTTGATCTCACTGATACTGATCGCTTCCTTGGGACTGATACCCTCTCGGATGATATGGAAACACTTTCTCTAAGTGCTGCAGATGTAACTCTTGTAGAAAGTGGGCCTGTTTCTACAGAGGGGTCAGCGAGAGGAAGTATTTCTGATTCTTTACATCCAGATAGCACCCTGTTAAAATATTATTCCAGTGAACCTTCCAGTTTAAATGTTAATTCTGTATTCATTCCCAGTACCTTTGTAGAAACGTCTTCTAAGTATGTTTTCTGTGATGAGCATCATCAGCATTTATCAGTTTCTGATTTATCTCATATCAGTCATACACTGGATTCATTACCCCCAAAGAGTCTGTTAGAACAGTTTTATGAATCGCAAGAAGATGCACATACAAGCAAAGGAACAGATGAGGTATCACCATATATTCTAAAATCAAACCTTACAATGAGGTTGGATGAAAAATCAATTAAATGTCTCTCTAATGAAGGCAATGGATCAAAATTTCAAACAAGTGAATCTCTCTCCTCAGAAGAAACTGTAATATCAAAGAGGTCACTTGAAGATCAGATTTCTAAATTTCCTTCTCAAGAGTCACAGGAAGAGCCATCTGAGTTTTCAGAACCTCCAGCGAGACTTTCGAATAATGTTATAGAGAGTGAAATAAATAGAGAAAACGTTGTTGATATTACAGTTGAAACATATGCTAACATTACAGAGGCAGTTCATTCAGTGGCTGAAAATGAACTACAGAATATGGGGGCAGTTGATAAAATACAAGATTATCATGATGCTTCAGCAGTAATCTCAGATGGTCATCATTTAGCTTGTCTACCAGACAAAGTATTAAACGAATTTGAAAAAGAAAAATATTTGAAGAAAGCTGATGATGAAATTAATGCAGTTAAGGAACCAGGCCCCGAGTTAAATGGGTCTTTTAGTGCAAGGGAAACTAATACAGAGGAGAATGTGAAAGTTGTAACTGACGTTGAATGTGAATTTACCAAGACTGATGAATTTATACAAGCTGGGCCTATCCAAAATAATACAGAACTTCACTTATCCATTGCAGATAAATTGAAATTGCTAAATAACTGTGAACCACTTGTTGGTTCAATAAGAGAAGAGTCACATACTTTACTTAAGAACTCAGATAATGTAATTAATGGAACTTTTTCCCTTCAATCTGTAAAGTCTAATGAGGCAGAGTTAAACTCCATAGAAGGATCAGTAGCTTTACCTCATAACAAAGAAGTCAAGGGTGGTGAGACAAGTTCTAATACTGATGTAATTGTGTCTGTGACATCAGACACTTCCAAAAAAAGTGATAGTGAAAAGTCAAGTCCCAATGCTAATGAAACATGTAGTACTGGTACTTCAGACAGGCCAAGCAGAAATTCTAGTAAAAGTGGAATTTCAGATCTTGAGGATGAAGTCTTCTTACCACCAAGAGAAAACTACATATTTGATGGTAGGCCTGTGATTTACTGTCCAAAAATTGATATGGCAAACCAGATTGGAATTTCTCCTCCTAAAGTAGCCATGAGTGTATTTGCAGTTGTTCCTTCAAAGGATACAAATATAGGTAAAGGAGCAGCATGGATTGCAGCTAATAAGGAGGAATTATCAAAATTTCATACCTATTCAGTGATGCCCAAATTGGCTAGTAATGTAAATACTGGAGAAGAAACAATAACTGACAAGTCAGTAACACAACCAAATGAGACTACATTTCAAGATGATTCTTCCAGTGTTAGAGAGGAAGAAGTGCAATTGACAGAAGAGGGCATGAAGCAGTATGAGGTATCTGTTGATATTCTTAACTTAATAAATGAAAAGAACAAACAGAGTTTATCATTAGAGTCTACACAACAAAGAGCTGGGGAGAGAGAACACTGTAATTTAATGCATTCCACACAAATCTCTCGTGTGAAAATCATGAATGAAAATAATGTTGCAAGCCCAGAAATTCGGACCGATCATCAGAATGTGGGTGATGCTGAAGTGCAGCAGAGAAAGAACGTGGTTGAAGGATGGTCTCAAAACTTGATACAGAGTGAGTTTGAGAGCTCTGATGCTAGATTGGCAATGCCTGTCACCACCTCTACACCTGCTGTGATGAAAGGAACAAAAAGAGAGGAAGACTATCATAGTAGCTTGGACAAAGTGGATAGTAATGAGTATAGATCTAGAAGAGACTTGCAGAAGGATGAATCAGAAGTAAAGCGAGAAGAAATTGCTTCCATTGACACTCACTCTGCACTTCAGACTGAAGAAGATGGCTCCTTAAGGTCTTGTGATAAAATTCATAAATATATAGTTTCATTATCAGAGAATAGAGAACTCTTTTCAAAATATGTAGCTGAATATTCAGATAAACTCTCACCAAAAGATATGGGGGAACATATCAAACCCAGGTTACTGCGTATGCCCAACCTGGAGAGAACTGACACTACTGCATCTCCTCCTCATCATATGTCTCTTAAAAGTAAAAGCTCTGATAACTCAGACAATACACCCCAAGAATCTCCTATAGTATCTCCTGCTATGAATTTTGACAAAAAGAAAGATACATTTTCGGTTCCAGGTTTGTCAGTGGATGCATATTCTTCATCAAGTCCCGTGTCTGTAGAGGCAACTGATGAAGAAAATTCAGTTATCGAGAATACATCGAATATAGAATTAACAAATACTATGAAGTTAGATGAGGAAACTAATGCTTGCCCAAAAGTTCCAGAACCTTGTGTTGAAAGTATACACTCGACTGGAGAATATACACCTCAAGATAGTGTATCTTCAGAGGAAAATGTAATAATATGTGGGAAAAGTCAGAAGGAAGAGTTAATGAAAGTGTTGACGGGTTCTGAACCAGAGTTAAAAAAATTTGGCAGTGAAGAATCATCATTGCTAACACTTGACAGCCATGGATCGTCAAGTTCTAAGGGCTACCTTGAGCCAGATCTAAGATCTATTAGCTCCAGCTGGGGTGCCAGTGGATCTTTAGAGTGCCTTGATAGGGACAAAAGTGAAAAAGGATCCCACACTCACAGGCATTGGTCAATAACCACTGCAAAATCTGAAGAGCTTGCCATGAAGTGTGATAAAGTGAGCCTAAAGTCACAAGGCTCCTTAGATAAGTTTCCACACTTTGATCAGGTGAGCTCCCAACAGAAAGCTCGTGGAGCACGCAAGAAAATCCAGTCTGTTGATATTGAACAAACTGAAAAAAAAGATTTGAACAAAGAGATGCACAGAAGTGTCACTCTTCCTGCAGGATCGATGGTACCAAGTAAAAAAGATGAAAAAAAGAAAGAAAAGGAAGAGAAAACCAAGAAAAAGAAAAAAGATAAGGAGGGAATAGGAAACAGTGAGAAAAAATCTGCTATGTTATCACTGAAGGGGTTATTGAAGAGAAATAAATCTAAAGAAAAAGAGAAGGAGAAAGAAAAAGATTCATCTCAAGAAAAATTGTCATCACCTTCTTTATTCAGAAAACTTGAGAGGAAGAATAAAAGCAATTCACTGTCCCCACGTCTTGATGAGAAGAGACACGGAGAGCAAGGTAATGTTGGTAATGCTTCTCGTAGAGATGTCGAAAATACCAAACACAGTCCTGTAGCAACTAATGGCAAAACACGTCCTGTAATTAGTGGTCCCCTTAGTATGCACCAAGTAGGTAATATGGCAGGCATGGGTGTAGCAACAACCATCTGTAGAGGCAGTGGTGGATTGACAGCTTCTGGATCTGATAGCGACAGTCCAATTGGGAGTCGTCAGTCTTCTCCTAAGCGTATCATTAGCCATCCCCGTATGGCTAGCCTTGGCACTCAGCCATCTCCAAGATTATATAAGCACGTCCTTACCCGACATCTTTCAAGCAGCCAAGAGTCAATAGACAACCCTCTTCTGTCATCAACACACTCATCCCCACAGACATCTCCTCATACATCTCCTAAAAGAGTGGTTATCCCTGCATCAGCTTCTTCATACAGTCTTCCTGCCAGTAGAGATATGAGTCCTCCAGCCCCAGTCATGGGTACTCGAGCCCTCAGAGGATCCAGCAATAGTTTTTCAGTCACTATAGGATTTAAACCTAAAGTCGAAAAGAGAAATAGAACCATGAGTGAAGGTGCTGACCTTAATAAAGTTTCACTTTCTCCAGTGTCTAAAAGGAAGGAGGGTTCACGTATTTTGACACAACTCAATAAACGATCGTCTTCTATGGAAATTCTTGTGTGTGGTAAAATCAGGGAACATTGTTCACAGAATGGAAAGTCTCCAGGAGGAAGCCCATTCTCACGGGAGGGAAGTTTTCGCTTACACAGGGAGATCTCTGTAGAGACCTTGTTTGAACTTCCTGAGACAAGTCCCAGATCTAACAGGACTCAGGAGGAGTATCAGGAGTATCTAAATGAAATTCATGCTAGAAATGACTCTCAGCATGGGTCATCTTGGAGTTTAGTTGAAGATTCTGAAATGGAAAAGGTCTATGCAGATGCTGCTAATAGGCGAAGCTCTCACCATACTTCAGCTGGGAAAAAACTCAGTCTACCACACAACATGCATCTTTCAGGACTGTGCGAGACGGCATCATCAAATTCAAACCTTCAGCGCACTGGTTCACCATTTGTTAGAGGTGTCCCACACAGCTCCAGCTTCACTTCCAGCCCCTTCAGAAGACCTCATTCATCTGCAGCAGTATTTTCTCCAGCCAAACGTGTTATGTCTGCCTCGGCAGGTCTGTATGCTTAGCTTATTTGTTACATGCATGTTTGCCTGAATTTGTTTCAATGCTGCAATATAAAAACAGTACTTATTAGGTGCAGTACAATAAAAAAGGTGTCACTTGTTACATACTGAGTATTAAAGTTATCACTTGCACTGTTAATTATACTACGATATTTTTTAGAGATTTAGGAGAACAGTAATTATAGAGGAGTTCTTGACTTCCATAACTAATTATAAAACAGTGACATAACAGGAGATAGTTCTGTGATACAGTGGCTTCATACCTATAAAACCATACTGTACTGTACCTTACTGTACTGTACTGTACTGTACCTTACTGTACTGTACCTTACTGTACTGTACCATACTGTACTGTACCATACTGTACTGTACCTTACTGTACTGTACCATACTGTACTGTACCATACTGTACTGTACCTTACTGTACTGTACCTTACTGTACTGTACCATACTGTACTGTACCTTACTGTACTGTACCATACTGTACTGTACTGTACCTTACTGTACTGTACCATACTGTACTGTACCTTACTGTACTGTACCTTACTGTACTGTACCATACTGTACTGTACTGTACCTTACTGTACTGTACCATACTGTACTGTACTGTACCTTACTGTACTGTACCATACTGTACTGTACTGTACCTTACTGTACTGTACCATACTGTACTGTACCTTACTCTACTGTACCTTACTGTACTGTACCATACTGTACTGTACCTTACTGTACTGTACCTTACTGTACTGTACCATACTGTACTGTACCATACTGTACTGTACCTTACTGTACTGTACCATACTGTACTGTACTGTACCTTACTGTACTCTACCATACTGTACCATACTTTACTGTATGATATTGTACTTTAACTTACTGTACTGTACCATACTGTAACATACTGTACTGTAACATACTGTACTGTACCATTCTGTACTGTACCATTCTGTACAGTACCATACTGTACTGTACCTTACTGTACTGTACCTTACTGTATTGTACCTTACTATATTGTACCTTACTGTACTGTACCTTACTGTACTGTACCTTACTGTACTGTACTATACCATACTGTACTGTACCTCACTGTACCATACTGTACTGTACCTTACTGTACCATATTGTACTGTACAATACTGTACTATACCATACTGTACTCACCCATACTGTACTGTACCTTACTGTACTATACCTTACTGTACTGTACCATACTGTACTGTACTGTACCTTACTGTACTCACCCATGCTGTACTGTACCATACTGTACTCTACCATACTGTACTGTACTGTACCTTACTGTACTATACCTTACTGTACTGTACCGTACTGTACTGTACCATACTGTACTCTCCCATACTATACTGTACCATACTGTACTGTACCTTACTGTACCGTACCATACTGTACTGTACCTTACTGTACTGTACCTTACTGTACTGTACCTTACTGTACTGTACCTTACTGTACTGTACCTTACTGTACTGTACCTTACTGTACTGTACCTTACTGTACTGTACCATACTGTACTGTACCTTACTGTACTGTACCTTACTGTACTGTACCTTACTGTACTGTACCATACTGTACTGTACCTTACTGTACTCTCCCATACACAAATAACCCGCACATCAAAGAGAGAAGCTTACGACGACGTTTCGGTCCGACTTGGACCATTGACAAAGTCAGTGTGACTTTGTCAGTGGTCCAAGTCGGACCAAAACGCCGTCGTAAGCTTCTCTCTTTTATGTGCGGGTTATTTGTGTATTGTTCCAGTCACGGTATTGTGCCTTTTTGTTATTTATGTACTCTCCCATGCTATACTGCACCATACTGTATGTACTGTACCTTACTGTACTGTACCTGACTGTACTGTACCTTACTGTACTGTACCATACTGTACTGTACCGTACTGTACCTTACTGTACTCTCCCATGCTATACTGCACCATACTGTACTGTACCTTACTGTACTGTACCTGACTGTACTGTACCTTACTGTACTGTACCATACTGTACTGTACCGTACTGTACCTTACTGTACTCTCCCATGCTATACTGCACCATACTGTATGTACTGTACCTTACTGTACTGTACCTGACTGTACTGTACCTTACTGTACTGTACCATACTGTACTGTACCGTACTGTACCTTACTGTACTCTCCCATGCTATACTGCACCATACTGTACTGTACCTTACTGTACCGTACCATACTGTACTGTACCTTACTGTACTGTACCTTACTGTACTGTACCTTACTGTACTGTACCTTACTGTTCTGTACCTTACTGTACTGTACCTTACTGTACTGTACCTTACTGTACTGTACCTTACTGTACTGTACCTTACTGTACTCTCCCATACTATACTGTACCATACTGTACTGTACCTTACTGTACTGTACCTTACTGTACTGTGCCTTACTGTACTGTGCCTTACTGTACTGTGCCTTACTGTACTGTGCCTTACTGTACTGTACCTTACTGTACTGTACCATACTGTACTGTACCATACCATACTGTACCTTACTGTACTGTTCCTTACTGTACTGTACCTTACTGTACCTTACTGTACTGTACCTTACTGTACAAGACACACTACAGTCTTACAATAAACACTACAGTCTTACAAGACACATTACAGTCTTACAAGACACACTGTAGTCTAACAAGACACACTACACTCTTACAAGACACACTACAGTCTTACAAGACACACTACAGTCTTACAAAACATACTACAGTCTTACAAGACACACTACAGTCTTACAAGACACAGTGTACTGTACTGTACTGTACCATACTGTACTGTACCTTACTGTACTGTACCTTATTGTACTGTGCCTTACTGTACTGTACCTTACTGTAATGTACCTTACTGTAATGTACCTTACTGTACTGTACCTTACTCTAATGTACCTTACTGTACTGTACCTTACTCTAATGTACCTTACTGTACTGTACCTTACTCTAATGTACCTTACTGTACTGTACCTTACTGTAATGTACCTTACTGCACTGTACCTTACCATACTGTACCTTACTGTAATGTACTGTACCTTACTCTAATGTACCTTACTGTACCTTATTCTAATGTACGTTACTGTACTGTACCTTACTGTACTGTACCATTACTGTACTGTACCTTACTGTAATGTACCTTACTGTAATGTACCGTACTGTAATGTACCTTACTCTAATGTACCTTACTGTACCTTATTCTAATGTACCTTACTGTACTGTACCTTACTGTAATGTAATGTACCTTACTCTAATGTACCTTACTGTAATGTAATGTACCTTACTCTAATGTACCTTACTGTTCCTTACTGTACTGTACCTTGCTGTACTGTACCTTACTGTACTGTACCTTACTGTAATGTACTGTACCTTACTCTAATGTACCTTACTGTTCCTTACTGTACTGTACCTTACTGTTCCTTACTGTACTGTACCATACTGTACTGCACCTTACTGTACTGTACCATACTGTACTGCACCTTACTGTACTGTACCTTACTGTACTGTACCTTACTGTACTGTACCTTACTGTACTGTACCATACTGTACTGCACCTTACTGTACTGTACCTTACTGTACTGTACCTTACTGTACGGTACCATACTGTACTGTACCTTACTGTACTGTACCATACTGTACTGTACCTTACTGTACTGTACCATACTGTACCTTACTGTTCTGTACCATACTGTACTGTACCTTACTGTACTGTACCATACTGTATTGTACCTTACTGTACTGTACCATACTGTACTGTTCCTTACTGTACTGTACCATACTGTACTGTACCTTACTGTACTGTACCATACTGTACTGTACCTTACTGTACCATACTGTACTGTACCTTACTGTACTCTACGATACTGCACTGTTCCTTACTATACTGTACCATACTCTACTGTACCTTACTGTACTGTACCATACGGTATTGTACCTTACTGTACTGTACCATACTGTACTGTTCCTTACTGTACTGTACCATTCTGTACTGTTCCTTACTGTACTGTACCATACTGTACTGTTCCTTACTGTACTGTACCATACTGTACCTTACTGTACTGTTCCTTACTGTACTGTACCATACTGTACTGTACCTTACTGTACTGTACCATACTGTACTGTACCTTACTGTACTGTACCATACTGTATTGTACCTTACTGTACTGTACCATACTGTACTGTTCCTTACTGTACTGTACCATACTGTACTGTACCTTACTGTACTGTACCATACTGTACTGTACCTTACTGTACTCTACGATACTGTACTGTTCCTTACTATACTGTACCATACTGTACTGTACCTTACTGTACTGTACCATACTGTATTGTACCTTACTGTACTGTACCATACTGTACTGTTCCTTACTGTACTGTACCATTCTGTACTGTTCCTTACTGTACTGTACCATACTGTACTGTTCCTTACTGTACTGTACCATACTGTACCTTACTGTACTGTGCCTTTACTGTTCCTTACTGTACTTTACCATACTGTTCCTTACTGTACTGCTCCTTACTGTACTGTACCATACTGTACTCTACGTTACTGTACTGTTCCTTACTGTACTGTACCATACTGTACTGTACCTTACTGTACCATACTGTACTGTACCTTACTGTACTGTACCTTACTGTACTGTTCCTTACTGTACTGTACCATACTGTACTGTTACTGTACTGTACCATACTGTACTGTACCTTACTCTACTGTACCATACTGTACTGTACCTTACTGTACTGTACCTTACTGTACTGTACCTTACTGTACTGTACCTTACTGTACTGTACCATAGTGTACTGTACCATAGTGTACTGTACCCTACTGTACTGTACCTTACTTTACTGTTCCTTACTGTACTGTACCATACTGTACTGTACCATACTGTACTTTACCTTACTGTACTGTACCATACTGTACTGCACCTTACTGTACTGTACCATACTGTACTGTACCTTACTGTATCATACTGTACTGTATCTTACTGTACTGTACCTTACTGTATCATACTGTACTGTACCATACTGTACTGTACCTTATTGTATCATACTGTACTGTACCATACTGTACTGTACCTTACTGTATCATACTGTACTGTTCCTTACTGTACTGTACCATACTGTACTGTACCTTACTGTACTGTACCTTACTGTATCATACTGTACTGTACCTTACTGTACTGTACCATACTGTACTGTACCTTACTCTACTGTACCATACTGTACTGTACCTTACTGTACTGTACCTTACTGTACTGTACCTTACTGTACTGTTCCTTACTGTACTGTACCATAATGTACTGTACCCTACTGTACTGTACCTTACTGTACTGTTCCTTACTGTACTGTACCATACTGTACTGTACCATACTGTACTGTACCTTACTGTACTGTACCTTACTGTACTGTTCCTTACTGTACTGTACCATAATGTACTGTACCCTACTGTACTGTACCTTACTGTACTGTTCCTTACTGTACTGTACCATACTGTACTTTACTGTACTGTACCATACTGTACTGTACCATACTGTACTGTACCTTACTGTACTGTACCATACTGTACTGTACCATACTGTACTTTATTTTACTGTACTGTACCATACTGTACTGTACCTTACTGTACTGTACCATACTGTACTGTCCCTTACTGTACTGTACCTTACTGTACTGTCCCTTACTGTACTGTACCATAATGTACTGTACCCTACTGTACTGTACCTTACTGTACTGTTCCTTACTGTACTGTACCATACTGTACTGTACCTTACTGTACTTTACTGTACTGTTCCTTACTGTACTGTACCATACTGTACTGTTCCTTACTGTACTGTACCTTACTGTACTGTACCATACTGTACTTTACTGTACTGTACCATACTGTACTGTACCATACTGTACTGTACCTTACTCTACTGTACCATACTGTACTGTACCTTACTGTACCATACTGTACTGTATCTTACTGTACTGTACCTTACTGTACTGTACCTTACTGTACCATACTGTACTGTACCTTACTGTACTGTACCTTACTGTACTGTACCATACTGTACTTTACTGTACTGTACCATACTGTACTGTACCTTACTGTACCATACTGTACTGTATCTTACTGTACTGTACCATACTGTACTGTACCTTACTGTACCATACTGTACTGTACCTTACTGTACTGTACCTTACTGTACTGTACCATACTGTACTGTACCTTACTGTACCATACTGTACTGTACCTTACTGTACCATACTGTACTGTACCTTACTGTACTGTACAATACTGTACTGTACCTTACTGTACCATACTGTACTGTATCTTACTGTACTGTACCTTACTGTACTGTACCTTACTGTACTGTACCATACTGTACTGTACCTTACTGTACCATACTGTACTGTACCTTACTGTACTGTTCCTTACTGTACTGTACCATACTGTACTGTACCATACTGTACTGTACCATACTGTACTGTACCTTACTGTACTGTACCATACTGTACTGTACCTTACTGTACCATACTGTACTGTACTTTACTGTACTGTTCCTTACTGTACTGTACCATACAGTACTGTACCATACTGTACTGTACCATACTGTACTGTACCATACTGTACTGTACCATACTGTACGGTACCATAATGTACTGTACCATACTGTACTTTACTGTACCATACTGTACTTTACTGTACTGTACCATACTGTACTGTACCATACTGTACTGTACCATACTGTACTGTACCATACTGTACTGTACCATACTGTACTGTACCATACTGTACTGTACCTTACTGTACCATACTGTACTGTACCATACTGTACTTTACTGTACTGTACCATAATGTACTTTACTGTACTGTACCATACTGTACTTTACTGAACTGTACCATACTGTACTGTACCATACTGTATTGTACCATACTGTACTTTACTGTACTGTACCATACTGTACTTTACTGTACTGTACCATACTGTACTTTACTGTACTGTACCATACTGTACTGTACCATACTGTACTGTACCATACTGTATTGTACCATACTGTACTTTACTGTACTGTACCATACTGTACTGTACTGTACCATACTGTACTGTACCATACTGTACTGTACCATACTGTATTGTACCATACTGTACTTTACTGTACTGTACCATACTGTATTTTACTGTACTGTACCTTACTGTACTTTACTGTACTGTACCATACTGTACTTTACTGTACTGTACCATACTGTACTTTACTTTACTGTACTGTACCATACTGTACTTTACTTTACTGTACTGTACCATACTGTACTTTACTGTACTGTACCATACTGTACTGTACCATACTGTACTGTACCATACTGTACTTTACTGTACTGTACCTTACTGTACTGTACCATACTGTACCATACTGTACTGTATCTTACTGTACTGTACCTTACTGTACTGTTCCTTACTGTACTGTACTATCGTAAGGGTTCTTGAATGGAGATATCGTAGGATAAGGTAGACACACTTGTAGGATGGTAGGTGTATTGTCAGACTGAGATGAGGGATGGAGCCCCAGCTGCCTTGCCTGTCTACGCCTGTATGGTCTGCCGCCGAGTGAGGACGGGACAGGGGGATCACTGCCCATGTGTATCCCTATGACGTCACACAAAGCCAAAGGCCTACGAGGGATCTCGTGTCTAAAGCACAGGGATGATACTAATATGCTATGCTATATAATACTGGGAATACAGGGATCAGCAACTATGCTGACAGCTCGGTCATGTTACGTATGTCGTCCCGACATACACTACTATACTATAGGCTGAACAGGCAGGCGGATCTGGGCTGATTCTATACAATAAGAAATTCATATATAACTTAGAACTAATGGATGGTACAACATGATTCTGACGTAATGGGTGTTAACGTAATCATTACAAACTATAAGAACAAATCATTATACAATATGGATGGAATTGATCGATCGATCTGTATTCATGCACTCTACGGATTCTGAGGAAGAATAAATATATACAAAGAAGTGTTTAACAGAAAGGCAGATTCGGTGCACTCAAATCTAGACTGTTAATTCTCAGAATACGGAGGGAACGTGAACACGTAAATTTCTGACAAACTGATCAGCTAATAATAAACACACAGTTGACAATTTCATTCATCTCGGACATCTAATTATACAGACTGTTTACACATAAACCCAATTCTGCGAGGGTGAGGTTTACGTATGCAGAATGGTTATCATCTCTGGGAGGATTGAATTCCTCTGCAATGGCTAACACATGTCTTGACTGAGAGAGATCTGAAGGAATATCTACAAAAGATACAACTACAATCACTAGTGACTGTGGAATTACTAACTCATCTGCTAGGAGTACTCAACTCGACTATTCGATACAGTAATTCTTGGCTCATTACTAAGTCACTAATGGGTACTGGTGGCTTCACAGTAAGAATAAGCTCTTCCTGGAGCAGGAATCGAATCACACCAGAAAACAAGGGATCTATTCTTTGGGCATTTTTGACATCCTCGACAGCAAATGGAGGATCTGCAGTAACTACACTAACGTGTCGCGATAAAGCATCTGCGACTACATTTGACTTGCCAGGTAAATTTTCAAAAGTGGGATTGAACTCTTGGATAGTCAAGGTCCATCTGGCTAACCTTCCAGTAGGCTGTTTGTTCTGGAATAAAGGTAACAGTTCTTCCTTACTGGAGGAATGAACAAACTCGGTGGAGTGGATGACTCCCCCCGGTTGAAAAAAATTAACGCTATAACACGCAATATGAGCAAGGGAGAACGAATCTACTATCTCAAACTGCAAACACAGGAGAAAAGAAATGAACACGGTGAACAATGCTGATATTCAATCTGAGTCGCACACAGTGACACGAGGTATCAGCTATAAAGAAACTACACTTACAAACGTTAACATGTGAAAGTTACTCGAGAACTAACTTCTTACAATGCACTGATTACTGTCAACTAGGATGGGATCACCATCTGGAACATTAGGAACAACAACAGACACTCTAGTGAGAACACTAGCTGTAACAGAGACGTCTTTCTGCAGACAGCATGTCACATCAACAAGAGATGGCATTACTAGTTGCAAGTAATCGTTTTCTGACAAGGCATCCCCTGTGGAGAAACTACTACTCGAACTAGCAGTCATTGCAGGGATAGGCTATGCACTCAAGGCAGTCTGAGTGTCCCTGGACACTTGAGGCAACGGAACACTATCCTGCAAGTCTGAAGGTATAGGTGGAACACAGATGGGAGTGACAGAATTACTAGTGCCTGACTGCTCGGCTACGTTAATAAGTAATTCGTGGATCTATAGGAACTTAATCTGAACTTCACATTTAGCAGCACTTTAACAAATCTCAGATACAAGCTGTGAGAACAAACACATTGCTCAAGGGCTAGATATTGTCTTTCAGTCAGTAAGGGAATGTTGGTACTGTGGACTGATTCATATTGACTTTGACTGGAATGATACACTAAGTGAACGTTCAAAAGTGACTGGGACATCTTCTCAGTGAAAATACTGAAGGGCATAAGTCAAGAAAAATGGAGAGAATGACACAGTAAGCTTAAATGGAAAAAAATGCTTAACTATTCTGCATAAGTAATTAAAAATTGACAAGTTACACAGTAAGCAAAGAACTCACACAAGAATAATATGCAACTTAACAAACACTGAAAATCAAGAGAACTTGTACTTTGCTCAAATCTAATATGCTCAACTTTTACTTTAAATTGAATAAATGGCACAGTGAGTTGTCTTTACTTTCAATGCAACAAGGAAAATACACAATAAAATAATAAAATGGACTCAATAAACTTGTGCAAAATTTAAAACAAACACACAATTCACTGAAAAATAAAATAAAATGACAGACAGAATAAAATACTATGCACAGAGCAGAGCATAAGAAACTGCACTGTAATAAACTGTATTGCACAACACTGCATAAAATTTTACTGCAAGAAAACTTTAATAGCAACACAATATTTGCACAAGAATTATTGCAAAATGAGTCAATGTGCAATAATAACAATTATAACACACAAGAAAAGAAATATATCAAGGAATGAACACTTTAACTCTTAACTGCACTTAAACAACAAGCAAAAGAACAATTTACTTTAAAAGGAGAACTTAAAAATTGCACTAAGAGTGAATTTGTTCAATAAAATATGAAAAAAAATAATAGGTGCAAAAAAAACACACAACAAAAAGGAATACAACACTTACAGAGATGCAGGACACAACACATCAACATAAACACAGTACTAGAATTTTCTTGCAATGAAACTTGAAGTGTGAAAAATTTTGTAAAAGTGAGTTCTTGCTGGTACTTTAAAAATGGCACTATTGTCTGTGGAAATAAGACAAATTAAACACTGGCTGAATAAAGGAATATGAACACAAGAATGTTCAACACACAGGGAACAAAAATAGAATTACACAAATGCTGGGAAGAAAAAAAAAAAATAACAGACAACACTGAGTTGTGATGCAGAATATGAGGTGAAAAATTACTGAATTAATTCACTGGAATTCTGAAGTTTAAACACAAGTTCTATATTGCTCATATGTTGCACACACAACAAAGGAAAAACACTCAGTACTTACTTCAAGTGTATAAAAAGATACACAACACAACAGATATAAAATAATGCACGAAAATTAACACTGAATTAAGGAGATTAAAAGAAATGAATGCAATCAGTACATGATAAACACTGAGTCTGATCAAGAGTCACTGAATGTCACTAAGAGAAAAATTCACTGGGAACACAAAAGAAATGTCTCAACACTCGCAAATGTCTCTAAAAAAAATATTATAGCTGTAACACTTGAAAAAAAAATGAGATTGATGGATTGTTTATATCGTCTTGCTGCTGTCCTCTGCACAGATGATCGTAGAATTGCGCTTAAATCGGCGAGAGACAACACACAGGAGGCTTTTAAAGATGGCGCGCCACTCTCTAGCTCTTGACCCCCTATGTGGTCCTTAAAATATGGTGCTACAACCCTTAGCAGTGCACCAAAACACTGATGAGGTAGGTGAGTTGTAATGGCCGACTGTAGTTGGGTTTGTGGGTAATGGCTGAGCGAGGCGTCTGAGACCGGCAATGGTGCGACACACGTGATCGTGAGTGGCTGGGCTTATGGGTTGAACGTCGTAAGCCTCACTGAGAAAACCCACACTGCTGCGAAGATAATTCTAAGCCGGCTGGCTTAGAAGAAACCCACGAAATACTACAACACCACAAGGATGACAAGGAGCACTCAGAATGCTTGGAACTTGAATCACAAGCGATGAAGGCTAGTCATGTGGCTTGCTTGAGTACTGGGGTAAGACACCTGGGTTAGTTGCTAGCTGGCTTATCTTAACCCTTCACACAGAATGGCTTGATAACTTCACACGATGAGCACAGCAGGGGTGGAAGCTGGCTTGGCAGGCAAAATAATTGGATGGAGTAGGCTAGGCTGGACTGGACTCGGTTGTTCTGACTCCCCCACCACAGACTGGAAACTGGCTTATTTTGCAAACTCGGGTCAACCCCTCGGGAGTAATGCAAAAAAGCAGGAAACACTAATACAAAGAGACTGACCAGTGAATAATGTAGAAGCTGGTAGAGTAGCTGGCTTGAGGTAGCTGGATGGGGTGAACCTCGGTAGGCCTACTGGTAACACGAAATGGCCGTCTTGCTGGTCGACAATTTTATCTCCAGAAATCGCTGTAATCGTCAGAATTACAGGCTCACCGCTGTCACCATTTATCGTAAGGGTTCTTGAATGGAGATATCGTAGGATAAGGCAGACACACTTGTAGGATGGTAGGTGTATTGTCAGACTGAGATGAGGGATGGAGCCCCAGCTGCCTTGCCTGTCTACGCCTGTATGGTCTGCCGCCGAGTGAGGACGGGACAGGGGGATCACTGCCCATGTGTATCCCTATGACGTCACACAAAGCCAAAGGCCTACGAGGGATCTCGTGTCTAAAGCACAGGGATGATACTAATATGCTATGCTATATAATACTGGGAATACAGGGATCAGCAACTATGCTGACAGTACCATACTGTACTGTACCATACTGTACTGTACCATACTGTACTGTACCTTACTGTACCATACTGTACTGTACCATACTGTACTGTACCATACTGTACTGTACCATACTGTACTGTATCTTACTGTACTGTACCTTACTGTACCATACTGTACTGTATCTTACTGTACTGTACCTTACTGTACTGTTCCTTACTGTACTGTACCATACTGTACTGTACCATACTGTACTGTACCATACTGTACTGTACCATACTGTACTGTATCTTACTGTACCATACTGTACTGTACCATACTGTACTGTACCATACTGTACTGTACCATACTGTACTGTACCATACTCTACTGTACCATACTGTACTGTACCATACTGTACTGTACCATACTGTACTGTACCATACTGTACTGTACCATACTGTACTGTACCATACTGTACTGTATCTTACTGTACTGTACCTTACTGTACTGTTCCTTACTGTACTGTACCATACTGTACTGTACCATACTGTACTGTACCATACTGTACTGTACCTTACTGTACCATACTGTACTGTACCATACTGTACTGTACCATACTGTACTGTACCATACTGTACTGTACCATACTGTACTGTACCATACTGTACTGTACCGTACTGTACTGTACCTTACTGTACCATACTGTACTGTACCATACTGTACTGTACCATACTGTTCTGTACCATACTGTACTGTACCATACTGTATTGTACCATACTGTACTTTACTGTACTGTACCATACTGTACTTTACTGTACTGTACCATACTGTACTGTACCTTACTGTACTGTACCATACTGTACTGTACCTTACTGTACTGTTCCTTACTGTACTGTACCATACTGTACTGTACCTTACTGTACCATACTGTACTGTATCTTACTGTACTGTACCTTACTGTACTGTTCCTTACTGTACTGTACCATACTGTACTGTTACTGTACTGTACCATACTGTACTGTATCTTACTGTACTGTACCATACTGTACTGTTCCTTACTGTACTTTACCTTACTGTACTGTACCATACTGTACTGTACCTTACTGTACTGTACCATACTGTACTGTACCTTACTGTACTGTACCTTACTGTACTCTACCATACTGTACTGTACCTTACTGTACTGTTCCTTACTGTACTTTACCTTACTGTACTGTACCATACTGTACTGTACCATACTGTACTGTACCATACTGTACTGTACCTTACTGTACCATACTGTACTGTACCTTACTGTACTGTACCATACTGTACTGTACCATACTGTACTGTACCATACTGTGCTGTACCATACTGTACTGTACCTTACTGTACCATACTGTACTGTACCTTACTGTACCATACTGTACTGTACCTTACTGTACTGTACCATACTGTACTGTGCCTTACTGTACTGTACCTTACTGTGCTGTAGTATACTGTACTATACTACAGTGTACCTTACTGTACTGTACTTATAATGTACTGGTCCATATTGTTCCACAGTGTACTGTAGTGTGCCATACTGTATTCTAATGTTTTGTAGTGCACTGTGCTGTGATGTAATATAATGTACTTCACTATAATGTATTGTGTTCTGTACTATAATGTATTCTGTGCTGTACAATATTGTACTATACTGTGTTGCACTGTATTGTACTGTAGTGCACTATAATATACTATATTGTAGTATAGTATACCATAGTGTATTGTAGTATAATGTACTGAGCTGTAGTGTACTGTACTATAATGTGCTATACTGTACTGTAATGTTCTGTACTGTACTATAATGTACTAGTATATTGTGCTAACATTTAGCATTATTTGATCAACATTAGAATTCTCTTTCCTTAGCATAGGAATACTCTCTGACCAATATTAGAGTGTTTTTAGATCAACATTAGAATGCTCTTTAATCAACATTAGAATGCTCTTTGATCAACATTAGAATGCTCTTTGATCAACATTAGAATGCTCTTTGACAAGTTTTAGAATGTTTTTTGACCAGCATTAGAATGCTCCTTGTTTTTGACAAACATTAGAATGATCTTTCTCCAATATTAGAATGATCTTTGTCCAACATTAGAATGATCTTTGACTAGCATTAGAATACTCTTCGATACAATTAATGTGGCATTCCATCTTATTGGTTTTCTTATATAAGAATTTCCCTTATTCATATAATCAGTTGACAAGTGTTGGCACTTGTTAAATAGTGGCTTTGGACTTCATATATTTCCAGAGAATTTTGTTGGTGGATTTGGTAATGACTAATGAAGTAGCAGGACATCGCTGATCTTATATTCATATGATTAACATATTTAGAATGATGATAATGGCAGGTGGGTCTCCGTCAAGCGAGGCTACGCCAGGAGCACCGCTCATGAGGGTGGAGGAGGAGGGACCTTGCAGGAAGAATCTTGACAGTGCCACAGAGAAGCCTCCCAATGTTCTTGTGTATGCTGCTAATAAAACTGAATATTTTACTGCTGTCAAGGAGACCCTCTTAAATTGTCTCAATGTTGATAGGTAAGTAAATGTGGCATTAATGGTAAATGTTTGTATTTATTATTAGTTTTTTTAATCTTTTTCTGGTCTAGTAAGAATTTTTATGAGTTCAACACTTTAAGTTAAAATGATGATGATAATTATACAGTAAAAGTTTAATGGGATGTCCAATTAAATAGCCCACAAATGGACCATATCTGCAGTATCAGCATCTGTCTGGCCTGGTCATATGCTCAATAAATTTGACCAGCTCTGCATAATCACAAGTTTGTATGGTTCAGGCTTTGTCCAGGACCTATCCATTTTCATTGTGGTGAAGAATAAAAATGCATAATATTGGGACTGGAACAATATACAAATAATGCACTCATATGAGAAAGTAACTTATGATGACATTTAGTTCTGAATTGGACCACTAACTGGTCACATAGACGCATGGAGGGAAGAGAGTCAGTACAGTGGAACCTTGACTTACGAGTGTCCCGACATACGAGTTTTTCAGGATATGATCCGTCACTCTGTCAATTTTTTTGCTCTGAGTTATGAGCCAACATCCGAGTTACAAGTGAGCTTCCCTCACTTTCCCCTCAACCCACAACTGCACACCTTACTTGTTTATCTATGATTTCATGCTGTAATTCCATGGACATCATCCTGTTTTCCTTCTTAGCACTGTCCTTTGCACTTAACTTCTTAGGACCCATGTTTAGAAAAAAGAAATTTGGCAAAATAACTGTAAAAATGTAAGCAGAGCATGACAAAAATACTTCCACAGTGAGGTAAACAGTGCACTGAGTGGGCGGCATCCTGAATCTCTCATTATTATTATTATTATTATTATTATTATTATTATTATTATTATTACTATTATTATTATTATTATTATTATTATTATTATTATTATTATTATTATTATTCTTTCTTCTTTCAACGTACCAGCTGCATCCCACCGAGGCAGGGTGGCCCAAAAGAAAAAACGAAAGTTTCTCCTTTTAAATTTAGTAATATATACAGGAGAAGGGGTTACTAGCCCCTTGCTCCCGGCAATTTAGTAGCCTCTTACAACATGCATGGCTTACAGAGGAAGAATGCTGTTCCACTTCCCCATGGAGATAAGAGGAAATAAACAAGAACAAGAATTAGAAAGAAAATAGAAGAAAACCCAGAGGGGTGTGTATATATATGCTTGTACACGTATGTGTAGTGTGACCTAAGTGTAAGTAGAAGTAGCAAGACGTACCTGTAATCTTGCATATTTATGAGACAGACAAAAGACTTCCAGCAGGCATGCGTGAGCGTGTTTGATAGGAGTGAATGGAGACAAATGGTTTTTAATACTTGACGTGCTGTTGGAGTGTGAGCAAAGTAACATTTATGAAGGGATTCAGGGAAACCGGCAGGCCGGACTTGAGTCCTGGAGATGGGAAGTACAGTGCCTGCACTCTGAAGGAGGGGTGTTAATGTTGCAGTTTAAAAACTGTAGTGTAAAGCACCCTTCTGGCAAGACAGTGATGGAGTGAATGATGGTGAAAGTTTTTCTTTTTCGGGCCACCCTGCCTTGGTGGGAATCGGCCGGTGTGATAAAAAAAAAAAAAAAAAAAAAAAAAAAAAAAAAAAAAAAAAAAAAGACACCAGTAATCCTACCATCATGTAAAACAATTACAGGCTTTCGTTTTACACTCACTTGGCAGGACGGTAGTACCTCCCTGGGTGGTTGCTGTCTACCAACCTACTACCTAAATTATTATTATTATTTCTTTCTGTCTTTCAACACACCGGCCGTATCCCACCGAGGCGGGGTGGCCCGAAAGGAAAAACAAAAGCTTCTCCTTTTACATTTAGTAATATATACAGGAGAAGGGGTTACTAGCCCCTTGCTCCTGGCATTTCAGTCGCCTCTTACAACACGCATGGCTTACGGAGGAAGAATTCTGTTCCACTTCCCCATGGAGGTAAGAGGAAATAAACAAGAACAAGAACTAGTAAGAAAATAGAAGAAAATCCAGAGAGGTGTGTATATATATGCTTGTACATGTGTGTGTAGTGTGACCTAAGTGTAAGTAGAAGTAGCAAGACGTGCCTGAAACCTTGCGTGTTTGTGAGACAGAAAAATGGACACCAGCAATCCTACCATCATGTAAAACAATTACAGGCTTTCGTTTTACACTCACTTGGCAGGACGGTAGTACCTCCCTGGGTGGTTGCTGTCTACCAACCTACTACCTAAATTATTATTATTATTGTTATTAATTTAATGAACTGGAGTACAGATCCAATTCCTTAGATCAAGAGCCCCTCACTGGTTTCAAGGTACCTTGACGCTGGTGAGGGGCTGCCTTTCCCTTTCATGACCCATGTTCTTGTACGGTATACAACAACAATTCATCAGAGAGCCCATTGTAACTCTGAGTTGTTGGTAAATGAGTATGTTGGTAAGTGAGGATCAATTATGGAGGGAGAAGAGGGAATATAAATGTATAAACTCAAGGATTATGTGGATTTAAATAAGGGTTGTATGTGAAAAGTGGGTCATAATAAGCGTGTATGCACCAAGAGAAGAGAGGAGTGTAGAGGAGAGAGAGAGATTTTGAGAGATGTTAAGCGAATGTATAGGAACCTTTGAACCAAGTGAGTGAGTAATTGTGGTAGGGGACCTATATGCTAAAGTAGGAGAAACATTTAGAGAGGGTGTGGTAGGTAAATTTGGGGTGCCAGGTGTAAATGATAATGGGATCCCTTTGATTGAACTTTGTATAGGAAGGGGTTTAGTTATAATTCATACATATTTTAAGA
This sequence comes from Cherax quadricarinatus, assembly GCF_038502225.1. Taxonomy (NCBI): domain Eukaryota; kingdom Metazoa; phylum Arthropoda; class Malacostraca; order Decapoda; family Parastacidae; genus Cherax; species Cherax quadricarinatus. The sequence continues at coordinate 37,451 of NW_027195938.1, read as the reverse complement.
AAAAGAGGATAAATAAGTATACAAGATATGATGTAGGGCATAATGACAGTACTTTGTTAGGCTATGTATTGGTAGATAAAAGACTGTTGAGTAGACTTCAGGATGTACATGTTTATAGAGGGGCCACAGATATATTGGATCACTTTTTAGTTGTAGCTACAGTGAGAGTAAAAGATAGATGGGATACAAGGAAAATAGAAGCATCAAGTAAGAGAGAGGTGAAGGTTTATAAACTAAAAGAGGAGACAGTTAGGGTAAGATATAAACTACTATTGGAGGATAGATGGGGTCGAAGATGTATGGGGTAGGTTTAAAAATGTAGTGTTAGTGTGTTCGGCAGAAGTTTGTGGTTACAGGAAAGTGAGTGCGGGAGTGAAGAAGGGCGATTGGTGGAATGATGATGTAAAGAGAGTAGTAAGGGAGAAAAAGTTAGCATATGAGAGGTTTTTACAAAGTAGAAGTGATGCAAGGAGGGAAGAGTATAAGGAGAGAAACAGAGAGGTTAAGAGAGTGATGAAGCAATGTAAAAATAGAGAAAATGAGAGTGGGTGAGATGTTATCAACAAATTTTGTTGAAAATAAGAAAAAGTTTTGGAGTGAGATTAACCCTTTGACTGTTTCGGCAATATATATACATCTTACAAGCCAGTGTTTAGGATGTATATATACTCACTAATTCTAGCGGCTTCAAATCAAACAGGAGAAATCTGGTAGGTCCACATGTGAGAGAATGGTTCTGTGTGGTCAGTGTGCACTGTATAAAAAAAAATCCTGCAGCACGCAGTGCATAATTAGAAAAAAAAACTCCAACCGTGTTTTTGGATTAAAATGCCGAATTTGAGGTGTATATTCGTATAGAATTTATGGGTGTATTCTCGTTTTCTTGGTCTTATTTGATAGAATGGAAAATGTATTACAGAAATAGAGATGATTTTGATTAGTATCACGATGAAAACGACTTTGAAATTGAGCTCAAATTAGCGGAAATGTTCAATTTTTACCAGTGTTCAAGAGTAAGCAAATCACACCACATCTCCAATACATGTCAACTGGGGAGTCTGATATTCTTTCACTAGTGCACTAATATTATTTATATCATTTTTACAATAATGCAGTAATCTGCATACCAGTAAATCTTCTCTTTTTTGTGTGAAAAAAAAAATCGAAGTGGAAAGCAAGAGTAATATAAGAGGGGCCTAGAGACGTGGCTAATGAACAGAGGATGTGTTATTTTAGTGCCAAGAATGTCTGCATTGTTTATTCTGGACCCTATTTTGAAATTGGCACCTTTTTTTTATTTGTGAAATTGGCCAAATTGCCAATTTCTGACCACTTTATTGGGTAGTTGAAATTAGTAAATGGGCGGTTTCTTGTACAGTGGACCCCAGAGTTTTGTAATTAATCCGTTCCATAGAGTCTGCCAATTGGCGAAATTCACGATTGGCGAATTATTTTTCACATAAGAAATAATGGAAACCCAATTAATCCGTTTCAGACAGCCAAAAGTATTAACAAAAAATAATTTTTTTAAGGATTTAATGTAGATTTACATACAGAAAACAATGACAAATAAATATAAAGCACTAACAAAATGGATAAATGAACATTTAACATCACACTTAACCTTTATTGATTGTTGTTGGTGTAGGAGGTAGGTAGGAGGCAAGAGGAAGGCGAGGTTATTATGCTCTAATATGATGCTAATATCATCTCTACGGCTTATTTATCAATCACAATTCATCTAATATGACATTATAAACAATATTAACCCTTTCAGGGTCTGTGCCGTAGATCTACGGCTTTACGTTGAGGGTCCAAACCACAGATCTATGCCATGAGCTCAGCTCACTCTGATAAGCTGTGAGTGGTAAATTTGGGCCTAGATATGAGAGAATACATCTATGTGGTATGTGTGCACCACATAAAACAAATCCTGCAGCACACAGTGCCTAATGAGAGAAAAAAAACTGAGACCGTTATTTTCGATTAAAACAGCGACTTTGCAGTGTTTTTCGTATGTTTTTTTATAGTTGTATTTGCAATTTCTTGGTCTCATTTGATAGAATGGAAGACATATTACAGAAATAGAGATGATTTTAATTAATTTTAGCACTGGAAATGTCTTGAAACTGAGCTCAAAGTAGCAGAAATGTTAAATTTTTGCCCATGTTCAAGAGTAAACAAACGACTTCACACGTTTAATACATGTCAGCTGGTGGGTCTAATATACATTCACAAATGTGGTGATGATATTTATACAATTATTACAATATTGCATAACAGTAAATCTTCTATTTTATTGTTTGAATAAAAATTTATTATGTGAATAAAAAATCAAAATGGAATTCATTTGTAAAGCCTCAAAACATAACTAATTAACAGAGGAAATGTTAGTTTAGTGCCAGGAATACCTACATTTTTTATTCTGGACTCTGTTTTGAATTTGGAATATTTTGAACTTTATGTTAAATTGGCCAAATTACCAATTTCCGATCACTTTATTTTGTAGTTGAAACAGTTGACTTGGCGATTTACTGTGCTCAGTCGATAGAATAGAAGTAATACTAGTGAAATAGCTAAGAATTTGGTTGATTGGAATAATGTAATTGGCCTAAAATTGGAGTCAAAGTCGGCAAAATCGCTGATTCATAAATATCGCTGACACATCAAAATTCGCAAGAGCATAATTTCGTCAGTTTTCCATCAAATTTCGTACTTTTTGTTTTATTACCTTCAGAAAAAGATTCTCTACCATTTCATAAGAAAAAATAACAAAATTATTTTTGAAAATTCTTGGACCTGGTGCACACTTTGAAATTTGGCCTCTGGACCCTGAAAGGGTTAATAACATAGAAACATGATATATACTACTCTAGAAAGAATAAAATATGCCATAATGTATGTGAGGAGTAAATGGTGTAAGTGTTGTTGGGTTTAAGGGCCGCCACTGAGAGAAGCCGTGTTGGTGGCAGTGGAGACTTTGGCCACCACCACCATCACAATTAACCCTTTGAGGGTTTTCGTCGTACTAGTACGTCTTACGCGTAGGGGTTTTTGACGTACTAGTACTCATAAATTCTAGCGGCCTCAAATCTAGTGGGAGAAAGCTGGTAGGCCTTCATATGAAAGAATGGGTCTATGTGGTCAGTGTGCACAGTCTAAAAAAAATCCTGCAGCACACAGTGCATAATGAGAAAAAAAAAACTTTGACCATTTCTTTTGAATAAATCAGCGACTTTGCAGTGTATTTTCGTATGGTATTTATTGTTGTATTCTAGTTTTCTTGGTCTCATTTTATAGAATGGAAGACATACTACAGAAATTGAGATGATTTTGACTGGTTTTACAAAGAAAGGTGCCTTGAAATTGAGCTCAAAGTAGCAGAAATGTTCGATTTTTACCAAACTTCAAAAGTAAACAAATCGTGCCAAGCGTGCAATACACGTCAACTGGTGAGTCTAATATTCTTTCACAAGTGCACCAATAATATTTATACCATTTTTTACACTAATGCAGTAGTCTGCATAACAGTAAATCTTATATTTTTTGTGAAAATAAAAATTCAAAGTGGAAAGCAAAAGAATATAAGAGGGGCCTTGAGACATGACTAATGACTAGAGGAAATGTCATTTTAGTGCCAGGAATGTCTTTCTTGTTTATTCTGGACCCTATTCGGAAATTGGCATCTTTTGAAATTTGTGTGAAATTGGCAAAATTGCTAAATTCTGACCACTGTACTGGATAGTAGAATTTCATAAATGAGTGGTTTCTTGCACCCATTCGATAGAAAAAATGGAGTTCTATCGAAATATTCATGTTTTTTGTCGACTAGTACAGTGAAATTGGCCGAAAATGGGGCTCAAAGTGGGCAAAATCGCCGATGCTCAAACATCGCCGAGACCGCTATCTTTGCGAGAGCATAATTCCGTAAGTTTTCTATCAAATTTCAAACTTTTGGTGTCTTTATGATCGGGAAAAGATTCTCTATCTTTTCATAAGAGAAAATATTTTTTTTTTTTTTTAAATTTGGCCGACCCTGAGAACGGGTTTCGGAGAGGGCCTGTCGACCCTCAAAGGGTTAATGTATGTAATTTATAAATAAGAATATTTACATTTTAGTTTATAAATAAGAAATATTTACATTTTACTTTATAAATAAGTAAGTTTATTCAGGCATACACAAATACAGTTACATACATAGATTATCATACATAGCGGCATATGTGTAAAGTACCCAGGATAACCCAAAAAATTCAAAAGTGACATATTTCCATTTGTGTCCTTTTATATTTACACTTATATTTACTTTTATACTTACACTTTTATATTTACACTTATCTTGGAGGAGATGTTAGTTTAATTAGTTAGTTTGATGAAGGAGATGTTGGCACAGGTTTAGGGTGGTGGAAGATAGCAGAGCTGTGTATGTTCAGCGGTCCTGTACACATCCAACAACATTGTAGAGTTACTCTCATGTTGTTTGCCTATCACTTACTCGCTTAACTTACTTGCTACACTGTTAATTCTACACTTGATCGCTGGCTGGAGCTATAACCTTTATCAATACCTGCTGCTTTAGTATCATACTTATTGTAGAATCACTGAATCACTGCAGAAGGCACATTCTCCCCTCTCTCTTCCTCTTCTACTTTAGTGCTTTTGTATGAATTTTTTTATTGAATTCTATCGTGTTTCTCACCTTCTTTACCAAAGGGCTGGCACTAGGAGCTTTCTTTGGACCCATGGTGGCTTATTTAGCAGTTGCAAGCACAAAAAAAATGAATTATTATGAAATGTGTTGTATGAACTCTTGGGGTGATGGTCACATGCTGGTAAACAATGGCACACCGAGTGTGAATAGTGCGGGAGACTGGCTTTTGTGCACGCTGATGGGCAGACGCGTACCAGAAGATCGCCGAATCATGAGTCCAATCACGAACCACGAAGCAAAATTTTGCCGAAAAAACTTGCCAAAAGTCGGATTTCACGAAAGTCGCGGCCGCCAAATGGTGGGGTTCCACTGTATTCAGTTGATAGAAAAAATGGAGTTCTAAAGAAATAGCTGTGAGTTTGTCAACTGGAACAATGAAATTGGCTGAAAATAGGGCTCAAAGACGGCAAAATCGCCGATGCGTATATATCACCGAGATCGCTAACTTCATGGGAGCATAATTCCATAAGTTTTCAATCAGATTTCGTACTTTTGGTGTCATTACCATCCGGAAAAGATTCTCTATCATTTCACAAGAAAAAATAATTTTTTTTTTCCTAAAATTTTTTGACATAGAATGGCAGTTTCAGAAAGGGGCTTGCGACAGTCAAAGGGCTAACAAGTTGAGGAAGCCTAGGGAACAAATGGATTTGTCAGTTAAAATTAGGAGAGGAGAGTTATTAACCCTTTTAGGGTCCAGAGGTCAAATCTTAAAGGGTGCACCATAGTCCAAGAAATTTTGAAAAAAAAAAAAAAAGAATTCTTACAGATTTGAAGATAATAATTTTCTGTAGATAATAAAAAAAAATTCTATCAGTAGTTACCGAGATATAGAGGTGTGAAGTTGACCCTCAATGACCTGGTGGCGCCAACATCCGCGACTTCCGTAAAGTCTCATTATTTTATTTTAAGTTTTTGTTAATTTTTTCTTTTCTTTTCTAATATTTTTCTTTTCCAGTAATATTTGTAGCTTGTAAGACCAATATAATGTATAATGTATAAATGTACACTCATTGTATTCAACACAGTAATTGCACTAATTTGTTTATCATTACTGTCTTGTCAGTCTTGTCAGCGTGTCAGCGTGCCTCGTTGTGCTCCGGGTTTTCTCGTGTTTTCACGGTCGCTCTTACGTGCTAGAACTTTAATTTGTGTCATCAATCCTATACGATACATCCCTCTAGCGCCTGGAACCAATCTTGGGCGGAAAACATTATATACTGAGTCAAAAAAGGAGAATTAGTGTGCACTGCGTAGCAGAGTTTACTGCCAGAGGGGAATCATAGGCCTGTGTCCCGTGTGGAAAAAAATAATAATAATTGAACTTTTCATGTCAGAGGAAAGAAAGTCTCCCTGATAACATTGAGTATACATAGTGTATAGTGTATACTACAGTGGCTCCCTAGTATATTGATGATAAAGGCTAAAGTGTCATTTGAAAACAGGTGAATTTGTAAATGAAGTGATAAGCCTATAGAGGAAGGTGCCAGAAGTCGCCAGAAACTTACCACAGGTCAGCTGTTTTTAATAATCTTACTGGCCTGCTAGTGTACTCGCATATAATCTAGTGATACCAGTGAATAGCAGAATACAGTGTTGTAGTAGCAACTAACCAGTATTATAATGGTACTTAGTGGAGTGGAGTGACTTTCATTAGTTTCTTTTCTTGAAATACGAGACGTTACTGTGAATTTCATATAACCTGTAGTTACCAGCGGTCGCAATATACACAACGAGAAGCAATTATTACTACAGAAAAAGCGTCCTTCCTCCAAAATTTGCACAAGTCAACTATAGTGATAATATAGCATTTATTGTGGTGGAGACGGAAAAAAAAAAAAAAATAGAAAAGCCAGATACAGCGATTGATAAACAAGGAGGTGACCGTTCGTCATTGTAGGAGCTGCCAGATATCACCGGCTCTTCAACACGCAAGTTATACTTTTGTATCAGTCAAATCACATATTACTCGGGTAGATAATTTCCAGTAGATCCTTCATGTGTTAGCTCAAATCACCGACCAGTATGTTTTAAATAAGTGACCCACTGATCAGAGCAGATCGACTGGTCCGAACCCTTGACTGGTCCGAACCCTTGACTGGTCCGAACCCGGGACTGGTTTCAAACAGTTTCGTTGGACAATAAAGCAGACTGTAAACGGATGGGGTTGTAGGCGCCCTTATAAACACAAACATTAAAAATCAGGAACGTGACGGTAAGCTGTCCAATATACAAAAAGAGTTAGAAACAGAAATACAAATAGCTAGAGCTTCATTTAAGGTTATTAATATAATATTCAAGAGGTTGCTAGTAGAATTGCAGTAAATCAACCATTCAAATCATTATGAAGCTGTGTGTAGTCTGTGGTCAGTCAAACAAACGGGCTTCCACATGGATAAATTGTCATTTTTGTGGAAATTGGTGTCACGCCCCTTGTGCAGATATCCCAGAACTAGCTACAAGCAGTATTAAAACAGAGAAGTGTTTCTGGGTATGCCCAAATGAGGAAAATCTGTGGACTAAAATCACAAGGGTATTAAAAGAGGACAACATCAAAGCTGCTTTCATAGAAAACCTGGAAGCTTTCTACAACAGATGGGAACATAAAAAGTCTGGGCTGAATGGTACTGCCCTTGATACTGGCCATGTAGTCACAAACTGTAAGGCTGGAGGTGATGTCCTGGGAGACAGAAATGGTGAAGCTGGAGATACTGTCCTGGGAGACAGTAATGGTGAAGCTGGAGATACTGTCCTGGGAGACAGAAATGGTGAAGCTGGAGATACTGTCCTGGGAGACAGTAATGGTGAAGCTGGAGATTTTGTCCAGGTAGTCGGGAATTATACGCAGGAAGGAATACATATAAATGACCTCATAGGGGACAGGAGCCATAGTAGGGAAACAAGTGTAGTCAAAGATAAGATAAAACCAATATTGCAAACTAGAAATACCGCAGGAAATAGCAAACAAGAGGACTCCAATAGCAATAGTGAGGATAAATTACCAAAAACAACTGGTGGGAGCTCCATTGTTGGTGCTAGGGAGGATAGAAGTAAGACAGGGAAACATGCACCAACAGGGAATACAGTCACAGAAACCCAAGGCAAGCGGAAACCAAGCCTGTGCACATACTATGCACTTGGTATCTGCTGGCATGGGAAATCTGGAAAAACAGATGGGACGTGCAACTATGACCACCCTAGAAAATGCCATGCCCATATGACAACAGGAAAATGCAAACTCCCTTCCTGTAAGCTTTTTCACCCTGAAATGTGTACCTCTTCAGTACAGGAAAGACTGTGCTATAACTTAAATTGCCAGGCATACCATCTAAAGGGGACAAAAAGATACAAAACATCCAGGCCATGGGAAAACCTGGGTAGCCACAGCCACTCAAGAGGGAGAGGTTTTTTAGTGCCAGGAAGGAAAAAAAACTGGCAGGAAATGGCAGAAATCGTACACCAAATCCAGTCATTCCTGGAGTGGAACCACAGTCGATGGCCTCCACTCCAAACCAACAGATACAGATACTAATGCCGGAAAAAAAATCCCCCCCCAGTACCAACAATACCACCAGTCCGATAACATTCTTCTTAGTAAATATACAGGGTCTAAAGCCAGCAACAAACAACAAAATACCTTTCATCCGTGGACTGCTTGCAGAGGCAAAGGCAATGTTCGCGGCTTTCACTGAGACCCACATAAAGGATCACTTGGACAATGAAATATGGATCCCAGGTTACAACCTATACAGATGTGACAGAGTGAACAGGCAAAAGGGGGGGGTTGGCCTGTACATTGCAGAGTCACTTGTTTGCACAGAACTGCTTAATGCCTCAAATGACGTAGTGGAAGTTTTAGCAGTAAAGGTTGAGAACCAAAACCTAGTCATTGTGGTAGTCTACAAGCCTCCGGATGCAACATCCCAGCAATTCCAGGAACAGCTGTTAAAAATTGACCACTGTCTGGAAAATCTTCCAGCTCCTGCACCCAACATCTTGCTCCTGGGGGATTTCAACTTAAGGCACCTAAAATGGAGGAATATAGCAAATAATATTGTTGCAGTAATAACACCAGGAGGCAGCTCTGATGAAAACTCACACTCACACGAGCTTTTAAATCTCTGCACAAAATTCAATTTAAACCAGCAAATAATAGAGCCTACTAGACTGGAGAATACACTAGACCTCATATTCACTAACAATGATGATCTGATAAGAAATGTCACCATATCAAAAACAATATACTCAGATCACAACATAATTGAGGTTCAGACATGTATGCGAGGAGCCCCAGACCGACAAAATGAGACTAGTCACGAGGGAGCATTCACCAAATTCAACTTCAATAACAAAAACATAAAGTGGGACCAAGTAAACCAAGTCCTAACCGATATAAGCTGGGAAGATATACTAAGCAACACAGACCCAAACTTATGCCTAGAACAGATTAACTCGGTGGCACTCGATGTATGCACAAGGCTTATTCCTCTAAGAAAAAGGAGGAGTAGATGTAAAATAGAAAGAGACAGGCGCTCCCTTTACAGGCGACGGAAAAGAATAACAGAGCGGCTAAAAGAGGTCAATATATCTGAAATGCGCAGGGAGACACTGGTCAGAGAAATAGCAAGCATCGAACTTAAGCTAAAAGAATCCTTTAGGAGTCAGGAATCGCGGGAAGAACTAAAAGCTATAAATGAAATCGAAAGAAACCCAAAGTATTTCTTCTCCTATGCCAAATCAAAATCGAGAACAATGCCCAGTATTGGGCCCCTACTTAAACAAGATGGGTCCTACACAGATGACAGCAAGGAAATGAGTGAGCTACTCAAGTCCCAATATGACTCAGTTTTTAGCAAGCCGCTAACCAGACTGAGAGTCGAAGATCAAAATGAATTTTTTATGAGAGAGCCACAAAATTTGATTAACACAAGCCTATCCGATGTTATCCTGACGCCAAATGACTTCGAACAGGCGATAAATGACATGCCCATGCACTCTGCCCCAGGGCCAGACTCATGGAACTCTTGTGTTCATCAAGAACTGCAAGAAGCCCCTATCACGAGCCTTTTCCATCCTATGGAGAGGGAGCATGGACACGGGGGTCGTCCCTCAGTTACTAAAAACAACAGACATAGCCCCACTCCACAAAGGGGGCAGTAAAGCAACAGCAAAGAACTACAGACCAATAGCACTAACATCCCATATCATAAAAATCTTTGAAAGGGTCCTAAGAAGCAAGATCACCACCCATCTAGAAACCCATCAGTTACACAACCCAGGGCAACATGGGTTTAGAACAGGTCGCTCCTGTCTGTCTCAACTACTGGATCACTACGACAAGGTCCTAAATGCACTAGAAGACAAAAAGAATGCAGATGTAATATATACAGACTTTGCAAAAGCCTTCGACAAGTGTGACCAGGGCGTAATAGCGCACAAAATGCGCGCTAAAGGAATAACAGGAAAAGTCAGTCGATGGATCTATAATTTCCTCACTAACAGAACACAGAGAGTAGTCGTCAACAGAGTAAAGTCCGAGGCAGCTACGGTGAAAAGCTCTGTTCCACAAGGCACAGTACTAGCTCCCATCTTGTTCCTCATCCTCATATCCGACATAGACAAGGATGTCAGCCACAGCACCGTGTCTTCCTTTGCAGATGACACCCGAATCTGCATGACAGTGTCTTCCATTGCAGACACTGCAAGGCTCCAGGCGGACATCAACCAAATCTTTCAGTGGGCTGCAGAAAACAATATGAAGTTCAACGATGAGAAATTTCAATTACTCAGATATGGTAAACATGAGGAAATTAAATCTTCATCAGAGTACAAAACAAATTCTGGCCACAAAATAGAGCGAAACACCAACGTCAAAGACCTGGGAGTGATTATGTCGGAGGATCTCACCTTCAAGGACCATAACATTGTATCAATCGCATCTGCTAGAAAAATGACAGGATGGATAATGAGAACCTTCAAAACTAGGGAGGCCAAGCCCATGATGACACTCTTCAGGTCACTTGTTCTATCTAGGCTGGAATATTGCTGCACACTAACAGCACCTTTCAAGGCAGGTGAAATTGCCGACCTAGAAAATGTACAGAGAACTTTCACGGCGAGCATAACGGAGATAAAACACCTCAATTACTGGGAGCGCTTGAGGTTTCTAAACCTGTATTCCCTGGAACGCAGGAGGGAGAGATACATGATTATATACACCTGGAAAATCCTAGAGGGACTAGTACCGAACTTGCACACGAAAATCACTCACTACGAAAGCAAAAGACTTGGCAGACGATGCACCATCCCCCCAATGAAAAGCAGGGGTGTCACTAGCACGTTAAGAGACCATACAATAAGTGTCAGGGGCCCAAGACTGTTCAACTGCCTCCCAGCACACATAAGGGGGATTACCAACAGACCCCTGGCAGTCTTCAAGCTGGCACTGGACAAGCACCTAAAGTCAGTTCCTGATCAGCCGGGCTGTGGCTCGTACGTTGGTTTGCGTGCAGCCAGCAGCAACAGCCTGGTTGATCAGGCGCTGATCCACCAGGAGGCCTGCTCACAGACCGGGCCGTGGGGGCGTTGACCCCCGAAACTCTCTCCAGGTAAACTCCAGGTAAACAGTGGACCCTCAACCAACGGCATTAATCCATTCTAGAGAGCTTTCCGTTAGTCGAAATTGCCATTGGTCGAATTAATTATCCCCTTAAGAAATAATGGAAATAGAATTAATCCGTTCCTGACACCCCAGAGTCTGAAAAAAAAAAATTATATGAAATATAAATTTCTTGACACAAGAACGAATGGGACATGCAAAATAAACAAAAATTAAATGTCACTTACCTTTATTGTGAAGTTGTTGATGAGTGATATGCCAGTAGCAGGGGAGATTCAGGATTGTCTATTGCTTGGAAGGAGAATCCCATTCCATAAAGACTTCAAGTACCAAGTCCTTTGGTTGGGTTACCTCCCTTCTTAGTTTTTTATTGCCACTAGGACCAGCTTGAGTCACTGGGCCCCTGTCGCACAAAATAGCTGTCCAGAGAGCTCTTTTTCTCACGAACCCTTAGGATTTCCCTAAAATGGGACACAAGAGTGTCATTGTGCATGTTGCCAATGTGGCTTGCAACTTCTGTGACAGGATAAAATTCATCCATAAATGCTTCCACCTTTGTAAACATTGAACACATTTCCCTAATCCTTGACGAAGTCATCTTCCTCCGTCTCTCTTCATCCTGCTCTGAAGAACATTCCTGAGATGTGATCTGTTGCTGTTGCTCCTGAAGCTGTTGCAGGTCTGCAGTGGTTAGTTCTTTCTCGTCATTCTGCACCAACTCTTCCTCATCCTCGTCACAAACCTCCAACTTCAAGGACACAACCCGAAGGACACAACCCCAAGGACACAACCCCAAGGACACAATAGCTTCCACTACTGGCATAGGCTCCTGAAGGTTAGCCCCAAACCCTTCAAAATCCCTCCGTTCTACACATTCTGGCCACAGTTTCCTTCAAGCAGAGTTCAAGGTTCTCTTAGTCACTCCCTCCCAAGCCTTACCTATGAGGTTTACACAACTGAGGATATTGAAGTGATCTTTCCAAAACTCTCTTAGGGTCAATTGAGTGTCTGAGGTCGCTTCAAAGCACTTTTGAAACACTGCTTTTGTGTAGAATTTTTTGAAGTTTGAAATGACCTGCTGGTCCATGGGCTGGAGGAGAGGAGTTGTATTAGGAGGCAAAAACTTAACTTTTATGAAGCTAAACTACCCAGCAATTTGCTCTTGCAAGTCGTGAGGATGAACAGAATCATTGTCCATTACCGGGAGGCACTTGAGTGACAATTTCTTTTTCCTGGAGGTATTTTGTCACAGTGGGGCCAAACACATCATAAAACCAGTCCAAGAAATATTCCCTAGTGACCCATGCCTTACTGTTTGATCTCCACAGCACACACATATTACCCTTGATGATATTGGTTTTCTTGAACACTCTGGGAGTATCAGTATGATACACCAATAAAGACTTCACTTTGCAATCACCATTAGCATTCTACACAACATTAATGTCAGCCTGTCTTTCATAGGCTTATGTCCTGGTAGTGCCTTTTCCTCCTGAGTAATGTAGGTCATGTTTGGCATTTTCTTCCAAAACAAATTATAGACTGAGAAACACAATCACCAGATAATTGTTTTTCATTTATCCATACCAATAACAGTCTCTCTACCTCTTCAATTACAGTGGACCCCCGCATACCGATTTTAATCCGTGCAAGAGGGGTAATTGTTATGCGAAATAATCGGTATGTGAATGAATTTTCCCCATAAGAAATAATGGAAATAAAATTAATCCGTGCAAGACACCCAAAAGTATGAAAAAAAAAATTTTTTACCACATGAAATGTTAATTTTAATACACACAAACTGAAAAAGGCATGCACACTTACATGACACTTACTTTTATTGAAGATCTGGTGATGATTGATGGGATGGGAGGAGGGGAGAGAGAGTGTTAGTGTTTAGAAGGGGAATCCCCTTCCATTAAGACTTGAGGTGTCGAGTCCTTTTCTGGGGTTACTTCCCTTCTTGTTTTAATGCCACTAAGACCAGCTTCAGAGTCACTGGACTTCTTTCGCACAACATATCTGTCCATAGTGGCCTGTACCTCTCGTTCCTTTATGACTTCCCTAAAGTGTTTCACAACATTGTCAGTGTACAGGTTGCCAACACGGCTTGCAATAGCTGTGTGAGGGTGATTTTCATCAAAAAAGGTTTGCACTTCAAGCCACTTTGCACACATTTCCTTAATCTTTGTAGTAGGCAACTTCTTCAATTTCTCTCTCCCCTCCTCTGAACCAGTTTCCTCAGGTCTGGCCTCTTGCTGTTGAAGTTGATCTATCAGCTCATCAGTGGTTAGTTCTTCATTGTCCTCCTCCACCAACTCTTCCACATCCTCCCCACTAACCTCCAACCCCAAGGACTTTCCCAATGCCACAATGGATTCCTCAACTGGCATAATCCTCTCAGGGTTAGCCTCAAACCCTTCAAAATCCCTTTTGTCTACACATTCTGGCCACAGTTTCTTCCAAGCAGAGTTCAAGGTCTTCTTAGTCACTCCCTCCCAAGCCTTACCTATAAGGTTTACACAATTGAGGATATTAAAGTGCTCTCTCCAAAACTCTCTTAGAGTCAGTTGAGTTTCTGAGGTCACTACAAAGCACCTTTCAAACAGAGCATTTGTGTACAGTTTTTTAAAGTTTGCAATAACCTGCTGGTCCATGGGCTGCAGGAGAGGAGTGGTATTAGGAGGCAAAAACTTCACCTTAATGAAGCTCATGTCCCCATAAAGTCGCTCTGCCACGTCTGTAGGATGACCAGGGGCATTGTCTAACACCAGGAGGCACTTAAGTTCTAATTTCTTTTCAGTTAGGTAATCTTTCACATTGGGGGCAAATGCATGGTGTAACCAGTTATAGAAAAAGTCCCTAGTGACCCATGCCTTACTGTTTGCCCTCCACAGCACACACAAATTATCCTTGAGGACATTCTTTTGCCTGAATGGTCTGGGAGTTTCAGAGTGATACACTAATAAAGGCTTAACTTTGCAATCACCACTAGCATTGGCACACTTCAACAAAGTAAGCCTGTCTTTCATAGGCTTATGTCCTGGGAGTGCCTTTTCCTCCTGAGTAATGTAGGTCCTGCTTGGCATTTTCTTCCAAAACAGGCCTGTTTTCATCTCAAGTTGGCTTACTTGTTTCAGGTTTCAGGTGTTCACTGTCTATCAATGCTCCTTGAATTCATGCACATATTTTTCCATGCAGCTTTGTGGTCGAACTCAGGCAGCCTCACCGTGCCATTATCTTCACTATGTGTGCCCTCTATGCTTCTTAAATCTCTCAAACCAACCCTTCCCTTGCTGGACCTTAAATTCCACTCCCACATCATCACTAGTTGCAGGCACCTTTTTTTAATTAAATCCTGATGCAACTTCTAATCCTTTTCTGTATGATCCTTGCTTGAAGGACGCTATCTCCCTGCCCCTCAGCTGTTTTTTTATATCCACACCAATAGAGTCTCTCCAACATCTTCCATCCACTTGCGATCTTTGTTTTAGAAAACACAGTTGAAACCTTTAGGCAAGAAGCAGCTTCCATTGATTGCCTTTCTGGGTGCCACAATAGTAGCGATAGGTTGATTAGGGGTTTTCTTGCTCCTGACCAGGTCGGCGATACGCACTCCACTTTCATACTTATCAATGATCTCTTTCTTCATTTCTATTGAAATTCTCACCCTTATTGGTGTACGGTTGGCACTAGAAGCTTTCTTGGGGGCCCATGGTCACTTATTTTCCAGAAACAGCACCGAAAACACTGTAATAATACGAAATATTCCGATTGTATGCTTGGATGTTACCGCGGAGGCTGGCTGGTAAACAATGGCACGGGCGGCACATGTGAGGCTGGCTGAGGGCGCACATTGGACGTGTCTCGGACGAAAATCGGTGAGCGGGTTTTTAAGCGGTATGCGCGGCAAAATTTTTGCGATTAAAGCAAGCGGTATGCGGATTAATCGCTATGTGATGCCATCGTTATGTGGGGGTCCACTGTATTTGCGATCTCCATTTTGAAAACATACTTGAACCTTTTGCAACAACAGCTTCCTTGATTGCCTGTCTGTTCGCCAAGATAGTACTGATGGTTGAATGTGATTTGTTGTATTGCCTTTCCAACTCAGCCATACACACTCCACTCTCGTATTTTTCAGTGATCTCCTTCTTAATTTCCATCGTAATTCTCACCCTTTTTAACACAGGCTTGGCACTAGAAATCGCATCGGCGATTTTGCCCACTTTGAGCCCTATTTTCGGCCAATTCCAGTGTACTTGTCGACAAAAATCATAACTATTTTGCTAGAACTCCATTTTTTCTATCGAATGAGAAACCACCCATTTACCGATTTCAACTATCCAATACAGTGGTCAGAGTTTAGCAATTTTGCCAATTTCACACAAATTTCAAAAGATGCCAATTTCCGAATAGGGTCCAGAATAAACAAGAAAGACATTCCTGGCACTAAAATAACATTTCCTCTGTTCATTAGTCACGTCCCCATGCCCCTCTTACATTCTTTTACTTTCCACTTTGAATTTTTATTCTCACAAAAAAATAGAAGATTTACTGTTATGCAGACTACTGCATTGGTGTACAAATGGTATAAATATTACCAGCACACTTGTGAAAGAATATTAGACTCACCAGTTGATGTGTATTGGACGCATAGCATGATTTGTTTACTTTTGAACTTTGGTAAAAATTGAACATTTCTGCTATTTTGAGCTCAATTTCAAGGTACTTTTCTTTGTAAAACCAGTCAAAATCATCTCAATTTCTGTAATATGTCTTCCGTTCTATAAAATGAGACCAGGAAAACTAGAATACAACAATAACAACCATACGAAAATACAGTGCAAAGTCGCTGTTTTAATCCAAAAACACGGTCAAAGTTTTTTTTTTTTTCTCATTACGCACTGTGTGCTGCAGGATTTTTTCATAACGCGCACACTGACCACATAGACCCATTCTTTCATATGTAGGCCTACCAGCTTTCACTAGATTTGAGGGTGCTAGAATTTAGGCGTACTAGTAAGTCAAAAACCCTGGTGCGTAAGCCGTACTAGTACAGCCGAAACCCTGAAATGGTTAATTCAAATTCAAAGTTTATTCTCTATAAAGATTACAATGTTGAATTTACAGAATTTGGTTGTTGTGTGGTTTACATGTAGTTAAATAATGATTACAGAGTGTACCACTAGAACGCCTAGCATGGCTAGGCATTTCGGGCAGACTTAGTTTAATTCTTTATTTTAAAATATTACAAATTATGAGGTAAGTTGGTATTATGGCTAAGTGACTAAATACTAGTTTGTGAGTTTAGCAATGTGAATGCTTTTGTTTTGGCACAGTACATAGTTTCAGTATTGGAGTATCATAGGATTCATTATTTTAAGATTGAGATTAATATTTCTGTTTATGGTCAAATGGGTGAGTGAGTGCAAGTGTGAACCACCAGGTGGTATTCGTGTAGTTAGTTGATGGGGTGTATCAGGGAGATAAGATGTTTTCTAATGGTAGTTTTGAAGGTGATGAATGTGTCTGCAGTTCTAGAGTTCTCAGGTAGGGTGTTCCAGATTTTAGGGCCTTTGACATACATTGAATTTTTGTAAAGGTTTAGTCGGACATGGGGAATGTCATAGAGATGTTTGTGTCTGGTGTTATGCCTGTGGGTTCTGTCACAACTATCAAGAAAGCGTTTAAGGTCAAGGTTGATATTGGAGTTTAAGGTCCTGTAGATGTAGAGTGCACAGTAGTAAATGTGGATGTACTGAACAGGGAATAAGTTTAGATCTATGAAGAGTGGGGGGGTGTGTTGCCAGGGATGGGATTTAGTGATTATTCTTACTGCAGCTTTTTGTTGGGTTATTATTGGCTTTAGGTGTGTTGCTGCAGTTGATCCCCAAGCACAAATAGCATAGGTGAGGTATGGATAAATAAGTGAGTGGTATAGTGTGAGAAGGGCATTTTGCGGCATGTAGTATCGTATCTTGGAGAGGATCCCAACTGTTTTGGATACTTTTTTGGTTATGTGTTGGATATGGGTGCTGAAATTCAGGTTGTTTTCAAGGTATAGGCCTAGGAATTTGCCCTCATTATGTCTGGTAATTAGAGTGTTGTTGATCTTAATGTTAATTTGTGCATCTCCTGCTCTGCTACCAAACATAATATAGTAGATTGAACATTAAAATGGTATAAAATACCGACAGATTGTTAGGTAAGACACATATGCAACAGTTAGGTATCTTTATTTCGAAACGTTTTGCCTACACAGTAGGCTTCTTCAGTCGAGTACAGAAAAGTTGATAGAAGCAGAAGAGACTTGAAGACGATGTAATCAGTCCATCACCCTTAAAGTTTTGAGGTGGTCAGTCCCTCAGTCTGGAGAAGAGCATTGTTCCAAAGTTTGAAACAATATGGAGTTGAAGTGACAGGATGGAGCCTTATATAGCGCCAGGAGGTGAGACGTAGGTCACTAGTAGAACGCAGATGTTGGGAGGTTAGGTCCCTCTCAAATCCAGCGGTTCTCACTAGTAGAGGTAGTTGAAGTTGATTTCAGGTCTGTACCAAGACCTGAAATCAACTTCAACTACCTCTACTAGTGAGAACGGCTGGATTTGAGAGGGACCTGACCTCCCAACATCTGCGTTCTACTAGTGACCTTCGTCTCACCTCCTGGCGCTATATAAGGCTCCATCTTGTCACTTCAACTCCATATTGTTTCAAACTTTGGAACAATGCTCTTTTCCAGACTGAGGGACTGACCACCTCAAAACTTTAGGGTGATATACTGATTACGTACGCGTCGCATACGTACAATCCGCATACCGATTGCTTTGATCACAAAAATTTAGCCTCGCATACCGCCCAAAAACCCGCTCACCGGCATTCGTCCGAGACGCGTCCAATGTGCGGCCTGAGCCACGCTCACATGTTCCGCCGGTGGCATTGTTTACCAGCCAGCCTCCGCGGTAACATCCAAGCATACAATCGGAACATTTCGTATTATTACAGTGTTTTTGGTGATTTTTTCTGGAAAATAAGTGACCATGGGCCCCAAGAAAGCTTCTAGTGCCAACCCTACAACAATAAGGGTGAGAATTACTATAGAGATGAAGAAAAAGATCATTGATAAGTATGAAAGTGGAGTGCGTGTCTCCGAGCTGGCCAGGTTGTATAATAAACCCCAATCAACCATCGCTACTATTGGTGGTACAGCTGCTGCTGCTGCTGTACCACCGTCAGCTGCTGCTGCACTGTCAGCTGCTGCTGCTGCTGCTGTTGTACCACCGTCAGCTGCTGCTGCTGCTGTAGTACCGTCTGCTGCTGCTGTAGCATCGTCTGCTGCTGCTGTAGCATCGTCTGCTGCTGCTGTAGCATCGTCTGTTGCTGCTGTAGCATCGTCTGCTGCTGCTGTAGCATCATCTGCTGCTGCTGTAGCATCGTCTGCTGCTGCTGTAGCATCGTCTGCTGCTGCTGTAGCATCGTCTGTTGCTGCTGTAGCATCGTCTGCTGCTGCTGTAGCATCGTCTGTTGCTGCTGTAGCATCGTCTGTTGCTGCTGTACCACCGTCAGCTGCTGCTGCTGCTGTAGCACCGTTGTTGGTGTGGCTTATTGAGAATACCAAGAAACAATTAACCCCAGAGGATTTGCCACCCAGGATAACCCAAAAAAGTCAGTGTCATCGAAGACTGTCTAACTTATTTCCATTGGGGTCCTTAATCTTGTCTCTCAGGATGCAACCCACACCAGTCGACTAACACCCAGGTGAACAGGGAAAAATGCCTGGAACTAGTGCTCATATTGGTGAATTTAAAGCCAGCAAAGGTTGGTTTGAGAGATTTAAGAATCGTAGTGGCATACACAGTGTGATAAGGCCTGTTCTGGAAGAAAATGCCAAACAGGACCTACAGTACTCAGGAGGAAAAGGCACTCCCAGGACAGTGTCTCATCAGTCATTGCTGCATCTTCAATAAAGGTAAGTGTCATTTATTCTTATTTAGTAGAGTAGTACATGCACAATATATATTGTGCATGTACTACTCTACTATTGTGCATGTATCCTTCTCTTTGTGTGTAGGAAAATGTATATTTCATGTGGTAAAAAAATTTTTTTCATACTTTTGGGTGTCTTGCACGGATTAATTTGATTTCCATTATTTCTTATGGGGAAAATTCATTCGCATACCGAACATTTCGCATAACAACCAGCCCTCTTGCACGGATTAAGGTCGCTATGCGGGGGTCCACTGTAGTAGGTTTTGTCAGTGTTAAGCGTAAGTTTATTGGCTGTCATCCAAGTCGATATTTTGATCAGCTCCTCGTTAACAATGGTGTTGAGGGTGGCAAGATTAGGGTGAGAGATGGAATAAATCATGATGTCAGCAAAGAGAATGGGTTTCAGGTGTTGGGATACGTTTGGAAAATCATTGATGTATATGAGGAAGAGCAGGGGACCGTGTTGTTGATGCTGTGTCTTTAATGGTAACATACTGATACCTATTAGTAAGGTAAGATTTGAAATAAGCAATCGCATGGCCTCTTATACCGTAATGGTCAAGTTTGTGGAGTAGGATGTCGTGGTCTACTGTGTCAAAAGCTTTTCTTAGGTCAATAAAAATTCCTAGTGGATATTCCTTATTTTCTAATGCTGTGTAAAGCAGATCTAGCATTTTTATGATTGCATCATTAGTGCTTTTATTTTTCCTAAATCCAAATTGGCAGGGGTGGAGTATGTTTTGTGCTGTTATAAATGAATATAGTCTCCTGTGCACGAGTTTCTCAAAGATTTTGGATAGCAATGGTAAGTTTGATATTGGCCTTAGTTGTTTAAGTCTGTAGGGTCACCACCTTTATGTATTGGTGTAACCCTTGCCATCTTGAGTAGTTTTGGGGAAGGTGCTAGTTTCTAGTGACTTGTTAAAAAGTAATGAAATAGCATGCGAAAAGATATGGGCCACTCGCTTGTACAGTAATGGTGGGACATTAGACAGATTCCCTGAGTTGTTTTTAAGTGACTTTATAATCTCGGTGACTTCCGAGGGCTCAGTTGGTGCAAGATAGAAGGAATTTGGGAAATTCCCATCTAGGTAGTCCCCGGCATGGGCATTAGTATGTGGGATTTTATTGGCGAGATTAGATCCTATGGTTGAGAAGAAGTCGTTTATCTTGTTAGCTGTGTCAGTGGGATGTAGTGGTGTTTCATTAGGTTTAGTTAGGACAATATTCTTGGTTTTTTTCAGTTTGTGGGTCCCTAGAATCTGAGAGAGTGTTTTCCAGGTCTTTTTTATATCTCCTCTAGTGTCTGTGAATCTACTGGAGTAGTATAGTTGTTTGGCTTTCCTTATTACTTTGGTGAGAGCTGATGAATAGTGTTTAAGAATATCTTTGTGTATTAAGCCCTGTCTATATTGCTTTTCATATTGGTGTTTCTTGTCAATGGATTTCAGAATGGTGCTGGTTAGCCATGGGCAAACAAGCCGTTTGTTTGTGATCTGTTTCGTTTTTATAGGACAATGTTTGTTGTATAGTCTAAGTAATTTGTTAAGAAAAATGTCTGTCCAGTCATCAATACCATTGGCCTTGGAGAATTCTGTAGGCTAGTCAACAATCTCTAGGTCAGTTGTGAACTTCCTTATTGAGGCCTCGTCATGGAGTCTAAATGAGACTTTGTTGTATTCAGGTGGTGGTTTATTAATGTTTGTCAGGAGGAAGGTAGGGTAGTGGTCTGTAGTGCTATCTGTGATTATCCCTGATTTAAGGGGGGCTAGTATATTGGTCCATATGTGGTCTATTATGGTTGCACTTGTCTCAGTGACCCTGGTTGGTTTAGTTATTGTTGGTATGAGAAGTGTGTTGTTCATATTGTTGATGAAATCAGTTACAGGCTGATCATCTAGTAAGCCAAGGTTGATGTTGAAGTCTCCAGCTAAGAGAAGGTGGTGCTTATTCATTTGTCTGTTTGTTATTAGTGACTTTAATTTCTCACTGAAATTTGGGATGTTTGTGTGAGGTATCCGGTAAATGGCACCGATTGTTATAGGTTGTTATAGGATTGTTAATAATCACTGGTACATTAAATGTCTTATTTTACATTAATATAGACATTTTCATTAATCCATCTATTACATCTTCTTCAAAATTATGTAAGAAACATGTTACATAGCATATAAACATGCAATGTTTATTATATGCGATGTATATTTAATAATCACTCTTTGGCACATTAAATGTCTTATTTTACATTAATATAGACATTTTTATTAATTCATCTATGATTTTGTCTTCAAAATTATATAAGAAGCACGTTACATATCATGTAGCATATAAACATGGCATATAAACATGCAATGTTTATAAGTTATCGAGTGGAGAGTGGGATGGAGAGTAAACATTAAGTTTTCTCTGATGCACTGTTAGAGAAAACTGTGAATCTGGCGACTGGTGCAGTAACCGCCCTTCATATGCATTTGTTTACAATTCTTGGCAATTATTCATTACTTCTCCCTTTATTTATGATGGCATATAAAGGTAGTTGTTAGAAAGATTAGAAGATTAAACTCAGTGAACATGGTAATAATATGGCTGTGTAGTGTAATATTATGGCTATGTATTGTAATATAGCTGTGTAGCGTAGCCCGGGGGGGGGCTAAATACGTGTACTGTACCTACATCTGCTGCTACCTACACTGACTTCCTACAAATAAATACTACTCACCTCTTGCCCTACATTAAGACTACAAATATTTTAAGATTAGTAATTAATGTACTATAGCAGTAAATGACTGATTAAAGAGGTGTGCAATGTGGACAAGGGTGTAAGCTTTTGTAGAGAAACACCACCCTGACCAAGCTGAAACAAGCCATATCTGCAACATGTTTCCCACTTCAGGGAAATCTTAGAGAGATGCCAGAAACAGACCTCTATGAACAGATTTGCTGTGAGGCAGGGGTCCAGTGACTCTCAAGCTGGTCCTAGTGGCATTAAAAGACAAAGAAGGGAAGTAACCCCAGAGAAGGCTTTGCTACCTAAAGTCTTTATGGAGGGATATTCCCCTTTCAAACACTAACTCCTCCCTCTTTCCTCTTACCTATCTTCCAGAAGCCAGTATTAGCCTTCAATACAGGTATGTAAAACTTACATAATTGTTAAAAAAATAATTTTTTTTTTTTGTGAATAATTTTATTTGGAATGAATGAATTGTATTTCCATTAATTCTT
The DNA here is from genome assembly GCF_038502225.1 of Cherax quadricarinatus. Classification (NCBI taxonomy): domain Eukaryota; kingdom Metazoa; phylum Arthropoda; class Malacostraca; order Decapoda; family Parastacidae; genus Cherax; species Cherax quadricarinatus. The sequence continues at coordinate 14,910 of NW_027195938.1, read as the reverse complement.
ATGGGAAATATTAATTCGGTTTTCGGCCATTTCGGTTATCGGACGACCTTCTGGAACGGATTATGGCTGATAACCGAGGGTCCACTGTTTAAGGGAGGCACACATGGAAACCGACTGCAACAGCTTGTAAGCGATGGCACACTGAGTGGTGGAGTGGCTGGACTGTCTGCTCAGGCCGCGCTCCGGGCACATGAACATGTTCTGGACCAACGTCGTTGGTAGAGTTTTTTGCCGTTAGTTAAGGCATTTTTTGACTGCAAAAAGTGCCGTTAGACGAAATTGTCATTACTTAATGTCGCTGTTAGTTGAGGGTTGACTGTATATTGCTTACAAAACTTATTTGCAAGTTTATTGTAAACAAAATAATGATGAGTACTTATTTCCAGTTGAGTACAACAGTACCATATAGTACCATATGGTACAATGGTACCATATGGTACATTAATCCATTCCTGAGAGCCCATCGTAAGACAAAATGATCATAGGTTGAATTAATTTTCCCCGTAAGAAATAATGGAAATCAAATTAATCCATGCAAGACACCCGAAAGTATGAAAAAAAATTTTTACTGCATGAAATATACATTTTCTACTCTACTAAATGAAGAATAAATGATACCTTTATTGAAGATGCAGCAATGACTGTTGAGACACTGTGTTCTGGGAGTGCCTTTTCCTCCTGAGTAATGTAGGTCCTGTTTGGCATTTTCTTCCAGAACAGGCCTTATCACACTGTGTATGCCACTACGATTCTTAAATCTTTGAAACCAATCTTTGCTTGCCTTAAATTCACCAATATGACCACTAGTTCCAGGCATTTTTTCCTGTTCACCTGGGTGTTTGTCGACTGGTGTGGGTTGCATCCTGGGAGACAAGATTAAGGACCCCAATGGAAATAAGTTAGACAGTCCTCAGTGACACAATGATTTTTTTGGGGTTATCCTGGGTTGCTAACCCTCTGGGGTTAATTGTTTCTTGGTATTCTCGATAAGCCACACCAACAACAGTGCTACAGCAGCAGCAGCTGACGGTGCTACAGCAGCAGCAGCAGCTGACGGTGCTACAGCAGCAGCTGACTGTGCTACAGCAGCAGCTGACGGTGCTGCAGCAGCAGCAGTTGATCGTGGTATGATAGTATTTTAGTATTTCTCAACTTTTTTACCACAGGGTTGGCACTAGAAGCTTTCTTTGGGCTCATGGTGGCTTATTTAGCAGTTAGAAGCACTAAAAACACTGGAATAATACAAAATATTCTAAATGTATGCTTGGGAGTGACTGCTCTGGCTTGTAAACATTGGCACACTAACTGAAGGCAGGCCAGCTGAGGCGGACAGACATGTGGACGTGTACCGGACGAATGCTGTAGGTAGAGTTTTTCAACGTACGTCAGGGTCAAATTTTTATGGGTAGGTCAAACATTTTGTCGGGGGTCCATGCTGTACAGAAAGCATCACTTTGTAGGTCGGTGCGTTACGGCCTTTATTTTCCCCATTTGCAAGCTTGTACGTAGGTTTGCACGGGACATTGTATGTCGAAGGGGAAGTCCACTGTATTAGTAAAGACACCAAAAAAACGAAATGTTCTATTATATATATTTTACATATGTACAGTCAACTGAACTCTATTTTTTCTATCGACATGTTGATTTCTAGAGGCAATGGATGATGACAATTTCAAAATAAGCACTTTGTCTTTTTTCTTTGTTCATCAGTCCCTTAAACTGTCCAAAAAATAGAAGATTTACTGTAGATCTACGTTCATCAACCCATTCATGTGCGTAGCACTACGGCCTTTATCGGCAAAAATTTTCCCTTTGTGCTCCATTTGCAAGCTTGTAAAAAAGACATAGATAGACAACATTTTAATTAAAAAAAACGATCGAGCTCATCACTGCACGTGGACGTAAATCAATGTTTGGACAGTTTAAGGGTTAAACTGCTGAGTCAGGGAGCTTGTGTCCCCACTCAGTCCTGGCTGGTGTCTCGTGGCACCAACACCTCCTACTGGCCATGTGGTACAGGGTATCATATGTTACAGGGTACAATATGGTACATTGTACCATATAGTACAGGGTACCATTTGGTGTGAAATATCATATGTTGCACAGTAGTATATTGTACAGGGTACCATATGGTGCAGGGTAGCATATTGTACAGGGTACCAAATGGTACAGGGTACCATATGGTACAGGGTACCATATGGTACCATACAGTACAGGGCACCATATGGTACAGCTACAGGGATCCATATGGAAATAAGTCACCCTGACTTTTTTGGGTTATTCTAGGATTTTATACATATGCTGCTATGTATGATAATCTATGTAACTGTATTTGTGTACACCTGAAAAAACTTACTCAAGCACATGTGGCATCATAAGTAAGTTTATTTAGGTATACACAAATAAGGTTACATAGATTGTCATACATAGTGGCATTTGTTTGGAGACCTAGGATAACCAAAAAAAGTCAGACAGACGTATTTCCATTAGGGTCCCTGTACCCCGTACCATATGGTACATTACAATGTACCATATTGTACATTGTACCATATGATACCATATGATGCCATTGTATGATGTGGCACCGTTGTACGATATATGTGGCAGTGCCGTGTGCCGTGCCACCATGTGCCATGCCACCATGTTCTTTCGTGTTTTTCACAGTATTTCTTGTGTGCTAGAACTTTAAACTGTGCCAATGAACTTATAAGATATCCTCCAGTGCTTGGAACTAATCTAGCAGAAAATAATATCTACTGAGTCAGAAAAGGAGAATCAGCGTACAATAAGAAAGCATAACCATGCTCCCAGAGGGGAACTTTAGGTCTAGAATGCCATTGTAAAATATTATAATTTTTTTTTTGTCAGAGGAAAGTCAGTCTCCCTGATAATAGTGTGTTATACATAGTGTTATAGTGTACACAGAGGTACCATAGTATATAGATAATAAGTGATATGGTGAAATTTAAAAGTGAAGTATTAGGCCTAAAGAGGCAGGTTCATCTTGTAAACAGTTGCGAGCAGTCGCAAGAACCTCTCACACAGGCCGGCTAGTGTACCTGACATACAAATTAATGATACCAGGGGTAAAACATTCCTGTTGAAATAAGAAGAGGTGCAAAATCTCAAGGAAATATGAAAAGTGTACAGTTTTGTAGAAATACAATAAACAGTGTATAATTGTTAATACTTATTGTGAGGGAGTGACATATACAGTTTGTGGTAAACCTGTAGTTAGCAGCGGTCGCAATATACACAACGAAAATCAAATATTCCTCCAATAATCTTCATTACAGAAGCCACCAGCGCCCAAACATGCAAGTTAGACTTTCTGTATCAAACTGAACACACATTACTCTGTTTAATATTTTTCCAGAGTCCTTTTCGTGAGCTAGTCCAAAATTACCCAATGATCCACTAATCCGGATTTGCTCAGATTGTCTGAATTGCCCGGATCTTGTCCAGTGATTGGATTCAAATGGATTCGTTGATAACAATGTATCCTCTGACTTTTTTCATTGACTGATGGAGCTTTACACACCCTCATCAGACACCCAAACAGTAACTACAACAAATAGATACAATACAGATAGACAGATCTACTGTTAAGGTGATTATTAGTAAAAATATATAGTGGTCCACAAACCGGATTCTTCGGGATTTGCCAGATTTGGGCGGATTCAAACAGTTTTCGTTGGAAATAAAGCCAAACCAGAAGATCTGTTATAAAAAAAAAAAATACCTTGAGGAATTATAGACTAGCTAGCTAGGAGAGTTGGCAAGTATTGTAAGATGACCACCACCATGAAGATCTGTGTAGTCTGCAGCAAGGATAAGGGACGAAAACATGCCTGGATTGCCTGCCATCTCTGTGGTAAATGGTCCCATAGTATATGCAGGGATCTTAAACCAGTGACCACATTTGACATAAACTCAGAGATGTTTTTGGGTCTGCCCAAACGAGATACACCTGTATGAGGAAATGACATCTATATTAAAAGACAAGAACACAAATAAAGGATCCTTCTTGAAAGACGTGTCAGTATGATATGACGGCTGGGAAAATGTGATGGTTGGTAGGGACGGGGCTGTCTTGGACAGTGCTCCTGAGGGTGCTAATGCTGTCCTGGAGGACAGTGCTGTGGGTGCTAGTGTAGTCCTTGAGGACAGTGCTGAGGGTGCTAGTGTAGTCCTGAAGGACAGTGCTCCTGAGGGTGCTAGTGCTGTCCTGGAGAAAAGTGCCCCAGAGGGTTCTAGTGATGTCCTGGAAGACAGTGCTTGTGAGGTTACTAGTGTTGTCCTGGAGGGCAGTGAAGGCAATGCTATTCCCACAATGCACCACTGGCTCCCCGATTTTTTTTATATGGTGCACACTGACCATGGAGACCCATTCTCTCACATGTGGGCCTACCAGCTTTCTCCTGCTTGATTTGAAGCCCCTAGAATTTATGCGTATAGATACGTCAAACACGGTATCTCCTATGACGTATATATACGACCGCGACAGTCAAAGGGTTAATTACAGTTTTACATACACACAACAAATGCTATAGTCTTTAATTATGTATAGTAATATAAAATAACATTTTTACTTACCTTTATTGAAGATTGGTGATGGCATCTGGAAGATAGGGAGGAGGAGAGAGGGAGTTGGGGTTATTGTTTGGAAGGAGAATCCCCCTCCATGAGGACTTCCGGTATCAAAGCCCTCTCTGGGGTTACTTCCCTTCTCTGTATTTTAATACCACTAGGAGCAGCTTGAGTCATTGGACCCCAGTCTCACAAAATAACTGTCTACAGTCATCTGTTTCTGTCTCACAAAATAACTATCCACAGTCGTCTGTTTCTGTCTCACAAAATAACTGTCCACAGTCGTCTGTTTCTGTCTCACAAAATATCTGTCCACAATCGTCTGTTTGTCTCGCAAAATTACTCTACAGTCGTCTGTTTCTGTCTCACAAAATAACTGTCCACAGTCGTCTGTTTCTGTCTCAGAAAATAACTGTCCACAGTCCTCTGTACATCCTGGCAAGCTCAGCAAGTCTCACTCCAATCTCATACTTCTGTATTATTTCCTTCTTCACATCTATGGTGTTTCTCACTTTCTTTACCACAGGGGTACCGCTAGCAAGTTTCTTTGGGCCCAGGGCAACTTATTTCACAGCCCCACAAGCACTAAACACAATTAAATAATCGTAAAATGTGTGAATGAGATCGCAAGTTAGTGTTCACTCAAGCATAAACAAAGCTAGACTGCTCACGCCGCTTGCGCAGGGATGCGGACAGAGCGGGCCAGCGGACAGGTCCCGTACCTGGCGGTCCGAAAATAGGGGCGCGTTCGATAATAGGGACACAGTTTGTCCGAAATAATGGTCTTATTTTCGAAACGTTCGATATGTGATACATTTGATTTTTGAGGTTCCACTCTAATAATAATACAGTGGACCCTCACATAGCGCTATTAATCCGTTCCTGAGAGCTCAATGTTATGCGAAATTATCGTTATGCGAATTAATTTTCCCCATAAGAAATAATGGAAATCAAATTAATCCGTGCAAGACACCAAAAGTATGAAAAAAAAAAAATTTACCACATGAAATATTAATTTTAATACACACAAACTGAAGAAGACATGCACAGTTACATGACACTTACCTTTATTGAAGATCTGGTGATGATTGATGGGATGGGAGGAGGGGAGAGTGTTGATGGTCTTAGTGTTTAGAAGGGGAATCCCCTTCCAATAGGACTTGAGGTGTCAAGTCCTTTTCTGGGGTTACTTCCCTTCATCTTTTAATGCCACTAGGACTAGCTTGAGAGTCACTGGACCTCTGTTGCACAACATATCTGTCGATAGTGGCCTGTACCTCTCGTTCCTTTATGACTTTCCTAAAGTGTTTCACAACATTGTCAGTGTAATAGTCACCAGCACGGCTTGCAATAGCTGTGTGAGGGTGATCTTCATCAAAAAAGGTTTGCACTTTAAGCCACATTGCACACATTTCCTTAATCTTTGAAGTAGGCAACTTCTTCAATTTCTCTATCCCCTCCTTCGGAGCAGTTTCCTCAGGTGTGGCCTCTTACTGTTGAAGATGATCTAGCAGCTCATCAGTGGTTAGTTCTTCATTGTCCTCCTCCACCAACTCTTCCACATCCTCCCCACTAACCTCACCAATATGAGCACTAGTTCCAGGCATTTTTTCCTGTTCACCTGGGTGTTAGTCAACTGTTGTGGGTCGCATCCTGGGGGACAAGATTAAAGACCCCAATGGAAATAAGTTAGACAGTCCTCGATGATGCACTGACTTTCTTGGGTTATCCTCGGTGGCTAACCCTCCAGGGTTAATCGTTTCTCGGTAATTGTTTCACGTTATGCTACACCAGGCCCGGTGGCCTGGTGGCTAAAGCTCCCGCTTCACACACGGAGGGCCCGGGTTCGATTCCCGGCGGGTGGAAACATTTCGACACGTTTCCTTACACCTGTTGTCCTGTTCACCTAGCAGCAAATAGGTACCTGGGTGCTAGTTGACTGGTGTGGGTCGCATCCTGGGGGACAAGATTGAGGACCCCAATGGAAATAAGTTACAGTCCTCGATGATGCACTGACTTTTTTGGGTTATCCTGGGTGGCTAACCCTCCGGGGTTAAAAATCCGAACGAAATCTTATCTTATCTCTTATCTTAACAACACTCTCTCCACATCTTCGAGTAATACAGCTGATGGTGGTGCAGCAACAACAACAGCTGACTGTGGTGCAGCAGCAGCTGTGGTGCAGCAACAGCTGACCATGGTGCAGCAGCATTATTATTATAATCAAGGGGGAAGCGCTAAACCCGAAGGATTATACAGCGCCTGGGGGGGGGATGTGGAAGGCATTCAGGCTTAATTCGGGGAACTGGAGCATGCACAGATCCGATTCCCTAAATCAAGAGCCCCTCACCAACATCAAGGAACGTTCCTTGAGGTGCAGCAGCAGTTGTGGTGCAGCAACTGCTGACTGGTCCAATAACAGCTGACCGTGGTGCAGCAGCAGCTGACTGTGGTACAATAGTATTTATCACCCTTTTTACCACAGGGTTGGCACTAGAAGCTTTCTTTGGGCCCATGTTGGCTTATTTAGCAGTTACAAGCACTATAAATAATGGAATAATACAAAATGTATCGAATGTATGCATGCAACCGGCCACCCTGGCTTGTAAACAATGACAGCAAGGCAGGCGCTCAGGCTGGACAGACAGGTTCGGGACGAGTCATGTTCAGAAACAGCTGATGGTGATGCAACAGCAGCTGACCGTGGTGCAGCAGCAGCTGACTGGTCCAGCAGCAGCTGACTGGTCCAGCAACAGCTGACTGGTCCAGCAACAGCTGACTGGTCCAGCAGCAGCTGACTGGTCCAGCAACAGCTGACTGGTCCAGCAACAGCTGACTGATCCAGCAACAGCTGACTGGTCCAGCAACAGCTGACTGGTCCAGCAACAGCTGACTGGTCCAGCAACAGCTGACTGATCCAGCAATAGCTGACTGATCCAGCAACAGCTGACTGATCCAGCAACAGCTGACTGGGCCAGCAACAGCTGATCGTGGTGCAGCAGCAGCTGACTGATCCAGCAACAGCTGACTGGTCCAGCAACAGCTGATCGTGGTGCAGCAGCTGACTGGTCCAGCAACAGCTGATCGTGGTGCAACAGCAGCTGACTGATCCAGCAACAGCTGACTTGTCCAGCAACAGCTGATTGTGGTGCAGCAGCAGCTGACTGATCCAGCAACAGCTGACTGGTCCAGCAACAGCTGACCGTGGTGCAGCAGCAGCTGACTGTGGTATGATAGTATTTCTCACCCTTTTTACCACTAGAAGCTTTCGTGGGGCCCATGGTCACTTATTTTGCAGATGAAATCACCAAAAACGCTGTAATAATACGAAATGTTCTGATTGTATGCTTGGATGTTACCGCGGAGGCTGGCTTGTAAACAATGCCACCTGCGGAACATGTGAGGCTGGCTCAGGCCGCACATTAGATGCGTCTAGGACGAATAGCGTTGAGCGAGTTTTTTAGCAGTATGCGGGGCAAAATTTTAGTGATAAAATGTATCGGCATGCGGATTTAACGTTATGTGATGCCAACGGTATGCGAGGGTCCACTGTAATAATAATAATAATATGTATGATAATAATATGTATAATAATACGTATAATAATCCAGAAGTATGTTCATAATGACCGAATATAATAAATAGATTAGTCATAATGAATTACAAAATTACATAATTATCGCATTAGGTAATCGTTATGCGGGGGTCCACTGTAATAATAATAATAATAATAATAATAATAATAATAATAATAATAATAATAATAATAATAATAATAATAATAATAATAATAATATACTATATAATAATAATATGCAAAATAATAATAGTACATGTATAATAATATAATACAATAATATTCATAATAATAATATATGTATAATAATAATACATATATAATAATAATAATGTACTACATATAACAATTATAAAAGACGGCTTCAAAAGGCTGTCACTAGATGGGAGTGTTTACCACAACTAAGAGGGAGCGGTTGTGGCTGCCTCCACCTGTTACATGATGACATATTTTATTCATTTTAGAGTATATATCATGTTTCTATGTTAGTTTTATTGTTTGTTATGTCATATTAGATGAACTGTGATATATAAATAAGCAGTATAGATGATATTACCAAAATTATTCATGAAGTATTTTCATCGGTCTCCAGACGAACTCTCGTCCACTGCCGACACCGCCCATACCACTAGATGAATGACATATTTTATTCATTTTAGAGTATATATCAGGTTTGTATGTTATTTACATTATTTATTATGTCATATTAGATGAAGTAAGATAGATAAATGAGCCGTAGAGTTGATATTAGCGAAATTATTGAAATACAGAATTCCACGGAATGGATTAATTGCATTTCAGTTAATTTAAATGAGGAAAATTGACTCTGCAAACGAGCAAATCCAGTTGCGAGCAAGGTCATGGAACGGATTAAACTTGCAAGTAGAGGTTCCACTGTACATTATATTGGTCTCACAGGCCACACATGTTACTAGAAAAAAAGAAAAAAATTAGAAAAGAAAAGAAGAAAAGTATTAAAAATGTAAAATAAAAAAATGCGATTTTGCTGAAATCACTGAAGTTGCCACCACCTGGTCATTGTGGGTCAGCTTCCTGCCGCTGTATCTCGGTAAGTACTGATCAGAATTTTGTTGGTTGTTTTATTATCTTCACAAAAATATTATCTTTAATTCTGTAAGAATTTTTTTTTTTTTTTCCCAAATTCTTCGACGCTGGGGCACCCCTTCAGATTTTGGCCTTGAACCCTGAAAGGGTTAAGGTACTTTCCTGTGTAAAACCAATCAAAATTATATCTATTTTTGTAATATATCTTCCATTCTATCAAATGAGACCAAAAAAATGAGAATACAACCATACAAACCATACGAAAAGACACCGCAAAGTCTCTGATTACACCAAAAGCATTTTTTTTTCTCATTATGCACTGTGTGCTGCAGGATTTTTTTATATGGTGCACACTTACCACACATACTTATTCTCTCATATATAGGCCCAAATTTACCGTTACAGCTTATCTGATTTAGCTGAGCTCATGGCGACTGACAGTGGCTTCAAAGCCACCTTATCTTTTATGGAAAATGTACAGCGTATGTGCTTTACACAATGAGAAGCATTTCTTTTATTCGTTGGACCCATGGTTAAGGCTAGAAGTGAGCAGGTTATAACAATAAATGGAGAAAAAGAAATTGGATTGACTTAGCCAGCAAGTAGCGCAACCAAACAGTAGCGGCAGGTTGGTGTGGCGACTCTCGAAATTTGAAATTATGCTAGCCAAAATTAGTGCTGGATTACTGATTGCCGGATTAGTAATGTCCAACCTGTACTTTGAATTTTCATTTCACATAATTCTGTTTGAAAGCTTATCTTAATCCTCATTTTATGCTACAAACACTCAGGGAGATATACTTTGAATAATATATAACATCATGTCAGTTTTTGTGACTTATATATATATTATTTGTGCTTGCAGGTACACTGTATATCAACTGACAGATGAAATGGCTTTTAAATCTCCCTGGGCTGGAAGTACTACCCTCTTAGTAGTGTGTGGTGATGTTCCAGCTCATGTTTCTACAGTTTTCATCAGGTAATGTTAAATTAGTGTACACGTTACCAACATTTCTAAATTTGAATTAGAAGGCAATACGTAGAATAAAAGTGACAGTTGATAAATTAGACACGTGCAACTCTTGGGTATCTTTATTGAGGAAACATTTCGCCACACAGTGGCTTCATCAGTCCATACAAAGGAGAATCTTGAAGAACAGGAGGAGAATGAGGTAATCAGTCCCTCAACCTTGAGTCAATGTGGTCAGTCCATCAATCTGTTCAAGATTGATGGACTGACCACATCGACTCAAGGTTGAGGGACTGATTACCTCATTCTCCTCCCGTTCTTCAAGATTCTCCTTTGTATGGACTGATGAAACCACTGTGTGGCGAAACGTTTCCTCAATAAAGATACCCAAGAGTTGCACATGTGTCTAATTTATCAACATGTCGGTTCTCTGAACCATTCATCTACAAAAGTGACAGTACTGTTGGTGGAACAGTTCATAAAAACCCTTGTTTTACACAATATTTATGTTTGTTATGAAGCATCATCATCAAGTAACAATTTTACTTTTTACTTGATAATCGTCCGAACAACAACTCAGAAGTATCCTCACTAAAGTGTGGATTATTTGTGAATAAAGAATATTAGAAGTACAGGTCTCCCTCAACATTCGCGAGGGTTAGGGGATCAAAAGCCTCGTGAATGTTGAAAAATCACAAATGTTTGGTGCCTCAATATACAGTGGACCCCTGCCTTACAATATTAATCCGTTCCTGAGAGCTCATCATAAGTCGAAATTATCGTTAGCCGAATTAATTTTCCCCATAAGAAATAATGGAAATCAAATTAATCCATTCTTGACACCCCAATGTATGAAAAAAAAAATTTTACCACATGAAATATTAATTTTGATACACACAAACTGAAGAAGACATGCACAATTACTAGTCTACTAAGAATAGAATACATGACACTTACCTTTATTGAAGATCTGGTGATGATTGATGGGATGGGAGGAGGGGAGAGTGTGGAAGTTATTGTTTAGAAGGGGAATCCCCTTCCATTAAGACTTGAGGTAGCAAGTCCTTTTCCAGGGTTACTTCCCTTCTTCTTTTAACCCTTTGAGGGTTTTGGTCGTACTAGTACGTCTTACGCGTAGGGGTTTTTGTCGTACTAGTACGCATAAATTCTAGCGGCCTCAAATCTCACAGGAAAAGGCTGATAAGCCTAGATGTGAGAGAATGGGTCTGTGTGGTGGGTGTGCGCAGTAGGAAAAAAATCTGGGACCCAGTGGTGCATTGTGGGAATGCCATCATAGTACACAACTTCCACCGTGCCCTGTGGTAAGAAGTTCCTCACTCCTCGGCGAATTGGGACACTTTTGTTCCCCAGTGACAGTTCTAATACAGATGGAAGTGACAGTGAAGATGAGTTTCAAGGTTCTGGTGAGGTTTTGACCGAAACTAATGACCATAATATGGGTAATAGTGAGGAAAACCCAGACAACCCACAGCCTTCCACCTCTGGTGCTGGGCCATCTTGTTCACGTTCAGTTGTACCAGAATCAAAGAGGAAACTCCTATTTTCCAAAATCCCAGACTCAGATGTGAGCATTGGTGATGATAGTGATAGTGATTATGAACTACAAGCTCTTCAAACTTGTTCCAAGAATGGAGGAGGAGGAGGAGGCAGAGGAGGAGGAGGCAGAGGAGGAGGAGGCAAGAGGAGGAGGAGGCAAGAGGAGGAGGAGGCAAGAGGAGGAGGAGGCAAGAGGAGGAGGAGGCAGAGGAGGAGGAGGAGGAGGAAGAAGAAGAGGAGGAGGAGGAGGAGGAAGAAGAGGAGGAGGAGGAGGAGGAGGAGGAGGAAGAAGAAGAGGAGGAGGAGGAAGAAGAAGAAGAATACGTAATGATAACAATAATACATAATAATAATAATACATAATAATAATACATAATAATAATACATAATAATAATAGGTAATAATAAATGTTCACCCATGACAGTAACAAGATAAGGGGAGATAACATCTGATAAGTGCTGACGTTTGATGAGGGTAAATGAGGGTAGAGCTGATGCCAAAAGATGAGATAAACATCTCCCTCCCTTTGTTTTTGCTGGTATACTAACATTTCTGTCTGTCTATTTGCCTGTCTGTCAAGCTTCCTGTCTATCCGTCTAGCTCTCTGTCTCAGAGAGCCACAAGACTGTGTCATCACTTTTACTCACATCTTCAAGCAGAGTATAGCACTTTGTCTGGGTTTCTTGGGTTATCCTAGGTAATTTATACTATGTATACTTGTATTTATGTGTACCTGTGAGACAGAGATAAAAAGACAGATAGAATGAGGGAGAAAGATAATTAGATAGAATGGAGGAAGGGAAGCAGCATCCGACCCCATTGTTTTGACAGGCGGGAGGGGGGAGTGAGTAATGAGACAATATGTCATTTTGACAGCTGCCGACTCCTGGTAATTTACACTATGGAGGAGGAGGAGAAGGAGAAGGAGGAAGAGTAGGGGGAAGAGGAAGAAGAGGAGGAGGAGGAAGAGGAAGAGTAGGAGGAAGAGGAATAAGAGGAAGAGGAGGAGGAAGAGGAATAGTAGGAGGAAGATTAGGGGGAAGAGGAGGAAGAGGAAGAAGAGGAGGAAGAGTAGGGGGAAGAGGACGAGTAGGAGGACGAGGAAGAAGAGGAAGAGGAAGAGTAGGAGGAAGAGGAAGAGTAGGAAGAAGAGGAAGAGTATGAGGAAGAGTAGGGGGAAGAGGAGGAAGAGGAAGAAGAGGAGGAGGAGGGTGGAACACTAGTACACTGGTACTGGTACACTAACATTTCTGTCTGTCTATTTGTCTGTCTGTCAAGCTCCCTGTCTATCTGTCTATCCGTCTAGCTCTCTGTCTCAGAGAGCCACAAGACTGTGTCATCACTTTTACTCACATCTTCAAGCAGAGTATAGCACTTTGTCTGGATTTCTTGGGTTATCCTAGGTAATTTATACTATGTATACTTGTATTTATGTGTACCTGTGAGACAGAGATAGACAGACAGATAGAAAGAGAGAGACAGATTGAAAGAGATAGAATGAGGGAGAAAGATAAAACACCATTGTGTATGACACCATGTTTCAGAGTTCCACAAGCTGCAGAACTAATAGGAATATGTTCAGTGACTGTATATTGGTATATATATTATAGAACAATAATAATAAACAATGTTTTGTATTGTTTGTTTTTGTAAACAAGTTTTGTAAACAATATATTGATAATTATGTTTGAGTGCTTATTGTGTTGTATACAACGAGTGTATATATGTACATTGCACCTTACTTTGGTCTCATAGGCCACATAAGTTATGTGAAAAAATAAAATAGTGAAAAAAACAACAAACCTTCAAATACAAGTAAACTAAAGTTTACCGGGTGAGTGGCAGTCGCCGCTGTTGCCATACGCGGCTCATTTTCTGCAAACTTCATGCATCCATATCTCCGTAAGTATTGATGGTAAATTTTTTTTGTTTATCCTATAATGTTTAGAAAAAAAAACTCTATTTTTTCATAAGAAAAAATAATTTTTTTTTTTTTTTGAAATTTGGCCGACCCTGAGAACGAGTTTCGGAGAGGGCCTGTCGACCCTCAAAGGGTTAATGCCACTAGGACCAGCTTGAAAGTCACTGGACCTCTGTCGCACAACAAATCTGTCCATAGAGCTCTGTACCTCCCGTTCCATTAAGACTTTCCTAAAATGGGCCATAACATTGTCATTGTACAGGTTGCCAACACGGTTTGCAGTAGCTGTGTCAGGGTGATTTTTCATCCATAAAGGTTTGCAGTTCAACCCACTTTCCACACATTTCCTTAATCTCTTTTTTTCAATTCCATGCTAATTCTTGCTCTTTTTACCACAGGGATGGCACTAGAAGCTTTCTTGGGGTCCATGGTGACTTATTTTGCAGGTAAAAGTAGGTCTTAGATAACATGGATGTGTAATGTCGCCATGGTTGTTTAATTTATTTATAGATGGGGTTGTAAAGGAAGTAAATGCTATGGTGTTCGGGAGAGGGGTGGGATTAAATTATGGGGAATCAAATTCAAAATGGGAATTGACACAGTTACTTTTTGCTGATGATACTGTGCTTATGGGAGATTCTAAAGAAAAATTGCAAAGGTTAGTGGATGAGTTTGGGAATGTGTGTAAAGGTAGAAAGTTGAAAATGAACATAGAAAAGAGTAAGGTGATGAGGGTATCAAATGATTTAGATAAAGAAAAATTGGATATCGAATTGGGGAGGAGGAGTATGGAAGAAGTGAATGTTTTCAGATACTTGGGAGTTGACGTGTCGGCGGATGGATTTATGAAGGATGAGGTTAATCATAGAATTGATGAGGGAAAAAAGGTGAGTGGTGCGTTGAGTTATATGTGGAGTCAAAAAACGTTATCTATGGAGGCAAAGAAGGGAATGTATGAAAGTATAGTAGTACCAACACTCTTATATGGGTGTGAAGCTTAGGTGGTAAATGCAGCAGCGAGGAGACGGTTGGAGGCAGTGGAGATGTCCTGTTTTAGGGCAATGTGTGGTGTAAATATTATGCAGAAAATTCGGAGTGTGGAAATTAGGAAAAAGTGTGGAGTTAATAAAAGTATTAGTCAGAGGGCAGAAGAGGGGTTGTTGAGGTGGTTTGGTCATTTAGAGAGAATGGATCAAAGTAGAATGACATGGAAAGCATGTAAATCT